>NC_052350.1:34045810-34345810 GCF_009727055.1 Benincasa hispida
ATTAAAATTTTATTATTTTATATAAATAATTTTCTTATTTTTTTATTTTTAAAAATCTCTCTCTCACATATACATTATGTATATGCTAAAACTTTCAAACTTTGTACATTGTATAAAAGGAGAGAAAAAAGAATGTGTTTACATGCAGCTTAAGGTTATTGGTGCACAAATGGATAACATTATGACTTAGGGCCTTGCTTTTCTTTTAATTATTTTATTTTATTTTATATTATCTTTTTTCTCCTTTTATTTGTTTAATTAACTTTTTTGGACCCCATAAATATGTGAAAGTAGGAAGCAAAAACCACAGCTAAGGTTTGCATACTAATTTCAAGAGTGTAGGATTTATAACCTCTACTTTCTTTTTCTATAAATTTTTCTTTATATTTTAGTAAGTAAATTGTTATAGGTTAAAGGAAAGTTATGTTTTTTTTTCCCGAAGGTATTAGATTAAGTACGTGGAGTGGGAAAATCGAACATCTAACCTCGTAGATGATAATACAAAAACCATGTTAGTTGAACTATCTCAGTTTTGCAAACTTAGTTTTTCTTTTCCTCCTTTTTTCATATGTTTTTCTCTACTTCTATATATATTAATACTGTTTTCATAGCATTTTTGTTGGTTGTTATTGGTCCATTGTCATGGGAATAACGAACTTTTTTAGGTCTTAATCTTTTTTGTCTTGGGCTCTTTCATATTCTCCATTGAATAGAATGATATACAAAATTATCTTGTTTCTCTTCAAGTTTCAGCTTAAAACAAATTTGAAACCTTTTTTTTTTTTTTTTTTTAAAGAAAAGTTATAATTGGAATTTCCCCTTTTGATGCCCCTATATTGTATCGGGTCTTCTGTTTTTCTCAAGCTGTGAAAATAAGATAGAATACCGTCAACGTAGGATGCTCAGAGGGAGCCGCTAGAGAATCCACCGTCAATGCCTTTCCTTTTCTACTTTACAATAGATTTTTGGAACTACATGACCTAGCTTGGTGAATCGGTCAATTTTCTCCCTTCACAGTCATGCTTTATATATTTCTACCGAACCGCTACCTTTCCTACTTCCTCTGGGAAGCAATCGAGATAAGAATCTGAGGACTAAGCACTCTTTTAGGGTTTTCAGTCTTCTTCCTATAATGAAAGCAACTCTTTTCTTTACTCAGGCAAAGAAAAAAGGTTAGAGATAAAGAGTCAAAATAAGGGGTAGACTGATCATCTTGAAGCAAGACGCGATGTGATACAGTAAAAGGAAAGTTTTGTTTAAGGAGGACAAGTAACTTTTTTTTCCCTTTTTTTTATTTGAAAATATAGAGAACACATGAATTTAATGGAAAAAAAAAGTTCGCAAATAGATTTAAATCCAAAACTAGAAATTATTACTTAATGCTTTTTTTTTTCCTTAAAATACATAAAATGAAGAATGGTAACATGATATGCTCTCCCGATTATTTTTACCAAGCCTAACTTTTGTTTTCTTTTTTTAATATTAGAAAAATTTAAAGATGGCATACAATGTCTTTGAAAATCCTATCATCAACCAAATTTTAGAGGCTATGCCTGAGTACGAAGAGCAGAAAATAACACGTTGAGATAAAGCACATGTGGCACTTAATATGAAGAATGCTGAAGACAAGGATAAAAATGCTCGAGAATATGTTGAAAATTTGAAAAAACGATGGGAAATAGGAGTCTATACCCTTTGTTTGATTTATAATGCCACTGGTGATACCATAAAATATGTTTGCGAACACAATTGGCATGGACATATCGGACCTGGTCCTTACCCAATTGAGATAGCAAATGGATAATGGGGAGGTTTTCTTCATGTTAAAACCTCTGGAGCTGCTACTGGCTCTTCTACTGCTGTAGTATATCGTGGTTTAAATCCTTATGATGCACGTTGTGATTGGATGGCAGCTTGGTCCAATCAATGGGATCATTCGTCGTATAACAATACGGTCAATATTTTTTTTTATTCTAACATATGCTTCTAATGTTCAATTTTATTTATTTATTTATTTCTATCTATAACTCATTTGAATAATTGACATTCAATTGTAGGCATATACTGAGATACGTGAAGAGGGTCATTATGATCAACACGATCATTGGAATTACATCTCTAATTTATTATACAGATCAGTTCTTAGCAAATCAGATAATTGGAATGGATGTCTATCGACCATGATAACAGGAAGTGATACCAGTCCTGTATATAAAGGAATATTCACTTTCGTGGATGCATGAGCTCCTTCTAAAATATGTTTTTAAATAAATAATTTCCTTTTGCATCGTGTATTGATAAAGTAATCTAAGGTATGTACTATGTTACATCCAAGTAGCTCTAAATAAGGGCCACTTGAGCCTCTTTATACTATGCTACATCCAATTACCTCTAAATAATGGCCATCGAGCCTCTTTGTTTATAAATGTGTGGAGTTAAGCTATGCTTCTTAGCCTCTTTGTGTTAACTTTCATGGGGAAAATATGTACACATAGCTTTAATATAAATCAAATAAAATTTATCTTGTGTAGTGGTTAGCTTCATTGTCCTTTATAAACTTGGGTTCAAATCCTAGAAATTGCAACATTTGTTATTTAAGCACTTATTCATACGAAATTGAATGGAAAATAATAATAATAATAGTTTCTTCTCATACACTTCACTTTCACCTCAATTCTCATTTTTTATTTCAATAAGAATATTCTAAATATCGTTTTCCAAAACTATTTCAAGATTCAAACTTAAAATGGTTGGAAAAAATGTATAAAATTATTATTATCATAATTTTAAAATTTTGAAAACCACAACCCTCCCTAAAAAGTGTGTGTGGGGTATTTTTGAAGGTGACAACTTTAACAGAAGAATAAGTATTTTCTTAAAACAAGTGGTAATTTGAATTGCACATAGTAGTTTCTAAATATGTGATTTTTTTTTTGTCAGTTTAAATACACGTGAAAACATAAAAATTCGTTACCCCAATTTCTATCTATTTTATATACAGTTACCACTATTATTTACAGACTATAATATTTATCGAGTCATGTGATTAAAATGTTCCTTCACATATTAGTAATTCGTCTTTACCATGAGAGATGATTGTTCATGATACATTGGGTATCATAGACTAACAAAATTGTCTTAAGTAAACAAAGTAAATTCATTAGGTTTAGATTAATTGTTTTCATTGTTAAATTCTAAATGAAACTATTTTATTGTATTTTATCGATATGTTTATTTTGGTTAGTTTTCTTCCTTTGCGTACATAATGTTTTTTTAATCAATATGGACTTATTTTTTTTAAAAAAAACAAAAACAAGATGTTAAAACTAAAGATTTAATGTTATAACTATTTATGTTAGATTAAAAGTTATTGTAAAAATTGTTTGATTTCATTTTTATATAAAAAAGTATAAAACTAAAAAAGTCATGAAGACTTAATTTAATATTTTAAAAACAAAGAGCAAAAACACAATGATCAAATATGTGTATTGTCTAAAAAATAGAAACTAAAAACAATTACCAAATACGCTATTTATTAATTTTTTTCGTTTTTTTAAAAATAAAAAATTAAAAAAATTGACAAACATGTAAGGTTTTTGTTCATAAAAATTAAAAACTAGAAAAACCAAAAATTTAACCAAATGGTTATCAAATGAAACTTAGTTTATATATATATATTAGTTATTGAAAATTAAACTTATAAATACCCTTTCTACCTCTTGTTTCCATAAATCAAACTAAATTTTGAAAATTAAAAAAATAGTTTCTAAAAACAAGTTTTGTTTTTGGAATTTGGCTATAATTCCACTATTTTACTTAAGAAAGATATAAAGTATTGTAAAAATATAAGAAAAAATAGGCATAATCTTCGTAAAATTGAAAACAAAGAATGAAATGGATACCAATTGATACCTTAATGTTTTTCAAGAATTTTTAAAACATGTATTGGGTGGTAGGAAAAAATGATTTTAATTTGTTTTTATCTTCCTCTTTGGTGTCCAAAGCAAGCCACTCTCATCTATAAGTTATGAATTATGAATTATCCATAAGAATTATTGATATTCCTTGAATTTGTTTATTGGTGCTTCGAACAACGAAGTATGGGGTCTTGCCGTCAAGGTGCACGTATCTCTGTGTATTGATTTTTTTTTTTTACGTTTTTATATTCTTTAATTGTCGATTTTGCAATAAATTGGTATCAGATCCACGTTAGGGTTTTTATCTGAAATTTCGCATTTGTTTGACAATTGAAGATGTCTACCGTGAATGTAAAAATTTACAAATTCATTAAGTGAAAAATTTTCGATTTATGGCAAATCAAGATACGATCTCTGCTAAAGCAGCAGGGGCTATGGGCACCGTTGACTGGTAAGTCAAAGAAGGCTGTTGTGGATGACAAATAATGGTAGACTCTTGAGGAGAAGGCTCATTTGACGATCATACTATGTTTGGCTGATAACGTCATCATCGAGGTCATAGATGAAGAAACTACCACTGGTCTTTGGTTGAAGTTGGAAAGTCTTTACATGACAAAATCTTTAACCAAGATGTTGTTTCTGAAAAAACATCTATATCATCTATGTATGCAAGAAGGTATGTCTCTACGAGACCATTTTGATCAATTAAATAAAATCTTATTGGATTTGCATAACGTAAAGATTAAGGTTGATGATGAGGATGCTACCTTAATTTTGTTAACATCTTTGCTGCTGTCGTATGAGACTTTTGTTGACTTGTATATTGGAGGGAAAAAAACTTCGACCTTAGAAGATATGAAGTCCATGTTGCTTATGAGAGAGGACTGTCAAAATGTAGGAAGTTCAAGTACAGAAAGTTAGGCATCTGGGTTAGTTGCTACAGAGACCAAGGGACATAAGAATTCTGGTAAGCAGAAGTCAAATCAGAATCATAAGTCTTCAAAGTCAAAGGGTTCTACTCAGATGATGTTTGCCACTATTGTAAACAAAATGGGCATTAGAAAACCGAATGTCCTAAGATAAAAAGGTACTAGAAAAAGAAGGAAAAGAGTGATAAAAAAGAAGCATCCACCTCTTTTGCACAAGTTAAGATTGATCCTAAAGAATCGAGATTGATTTTGAAGGAGATCTAGCTTTAGTTGTGAATGAGGATTCACATTCTGATGATGTTTGGGTTATTGATTTTGAGGCATCTTATCACATGTGCCAAAATAGAGAGTGGATCTCAACGTATCAGGAAATAGACAGAAGAGAATGTTAGCATGGCTCATGGTGCTTTGTCCAAGATAGTTGAAATTAGCTTAGTCAAGATACGAACACATAATGGTGTCTTCCACACTTTGAACGAGGTTAGACATGTTCCCTTAATGACGAAGAATATGATATCTTTTAGTGTACTCAATAGTAAGGAATATAGTTTTAAAGGTAAAGGTGGAGCAATGTATGTCTACAAGCGTTCTGAGGTAGTTTTGAAAGGCATAAAAGTGGAACATTGTATTTCTTATCGTGTTCCACAATAATAGGTTATGCTGCTGTTGTATGTTATTCACAACGATGATATTACTAAGTTATGGCATATGAGACTTGGTCATATGAGTGAAAAAAGGATACAAATTCTGTCAAAAAGGGATCTTCTATGTGGACACAAGGTGCATGATTTTGAATTTTGTGAACATTGTGTATTTGGAAAGCTTCATTGTAGAAAGTTTCCAAGAGGTGTTCATTGTACATAAGGGACACTTGATTATATTCATTCAGATTGTTGGGGACCTTCTAAAGTTGAATCTATTGGAGGCAGCATGTATTTTATGTCTATAATTGATGATTACTTAAGAATGGCAGGTTTTTATGATGAAACATAAAAGTAATGCCTTCAAGAGTTTCAAGCAGCAGAAGATATTGATTGAAAATAAGAGTGGGAAGAAGATCAAAAGGCTCTGAACTAACAATGATTTGTAACTCTGTAGATCTGAGTTTAATGAGATATGTAAAGCTGAGGAGATTGTTCACCATCACATTGTTAGGGATACTCCACAACAAAATGGGGTTGTAGAATGTATGAATCAGACGTTATTGGAGAGAGCAAGATGCATGCTTTCTAATGTAGGGTTGGCTAGAAAGTTTTGGGTAGAAGCACTAAATACAACATGTTATTTGATCAACTGTGGACCTTACACAGGTATGGATTGTAAAACACCTTACGAAGTGTGGTCTGATAAGCCTACAAACTATTCTTTATTAAGAGTTTTTGGTCATATTGTCTACTATCATGTTAATGAGGGTAAATTAGAACCAAGAGCTAAAAAAAGGTATAGAGTCTGATCACCTTATGAGAATAGAGTTATACTTTGTAGAAATGTGATATTTGATGAAAATTCCATACTTAACTCAACTATGAAGCCTTTTGTGACGTCTACTGATGTGGAAGAAAGTAGTAGTATTGATAAACAGGTGGAGATGCAATTCACTTTAGTTGTGAATGAATTACAACACCAAGGTGGAGAAGATTAACATGTTACTACAAAAATTAATGTGCAACCAGAAACTAATGTGCCTGAAACATCATTTGTTGTTTTGCCTGAGAATTCTAGTTCACAAGTAGTTCACTCGAGTATAGCTTGTGACATAGCTTGAAGAGTTGGTGTTGAACCTTTTGTGAGGTATGGTTTTGATGGTTACTTTTGTGTTGCAGGTTGCTGAAGAGGTGGATCCTCATGAGCAATCCACCTATAGAGAAGTTGTGTCATGTAGTGAGCCTACTCAATGGCTTACTGCCGTGGGGGATGAGATGGAATCTCTTGACAAAAATCAAACTTGGAAATTAGTTAAACAGCCAAAGGAGAGAAAAATTATCACTTGTAAATGAGTCTTCAAGAAAAAGAAGGGAATATCACCTTTAGAGGGAATTAAATATAAAGCTCGAGTTGTTGCTAGAGGGTTCACACAGAAGGAAGGAGTTGATTATAATGAGATCTTCTCACCAGTAGTCAGACATACTTTTATCAGGGTGTTACTAGCAATAGTAACACATCAAAATTTAGAACTTGAGCAACTAGATGTGAAGACAATTTTCTTACACGTAAAGAATATTATGTTTGCAAGTTGAAGAAATTTTTCTATGGCCTAAAGCAGTCTCCAAGGTAGTGGTACAAACGATTAGACAACTATATGTTTAGACTTGGCTATAATAGGAGTACGTATGATTCTTGTATATAACATAATAAAGCTGATGATGGGTTGATGATTTATCTACTTTTATATGTAGATGATATGCTCATAGCTACAAAGTCAAAGTCTGGCATGAAGTAAATCAGACATGAGGATTTCCATGAGCAGCGGATTGATCGTTCCAAATTTTATTCGATATTGAACATAATTACAGTTAAGAAACAGAAACTTACAAGTCATGCACAATACAAAATTACAACATGCTTACAGAAGAGATCAAAGGATAAAGTATACATACCTTTGAAGACTCATTCTTCAAACTCCATTGATCACGAACGCTCGTTCAGTCTCCAAGACAGCAATACACGAACGCTCGAACACAATGACCGTAACACATCACAATCAACAGCAACCACCACACAAACAATATGAACACACAATGAACGGTCTCCAAAACCTCGAACTCAGTCGAATTGAGTGAGGACACAATCACAATGGTTACCTTGGTATTCTCGATGTGAGAATCTAGAAGTGTGGGCTCTGTATAGACTTGGTTAGAGGAAGAGACTGAAGGAACGATAATCGTGTAGACGACTGAGCAAGTGGAAGATAGGAAATGTCTATCGTATAGATGAATGCTCAATCGTGTAGAAGAGGGTAGCCTATTGTATAGAGAATGCACTGCAATTGTTTATCTACGACCAACTGAGTGAACTATCGTATAGTGACACTCCACAATCGTTTAGTCTCTCTGTGAGCTAATGTTTAATGAAACAACTCTTAAATTTTAGGAAAACATTTTTCCTTTTATCTCACGATTACCATAAAACAACTAATAACCTCCCACTCAATTGGTTATTAGAGAAAAAGAGATAATTATCCAATAATTAATATTATTATAAATATATATGATAACCAACTTACCATATTATATTTATAACCTATATTTTTAATATTTCATCTCATGAAACATACAAACCATTGTTCTTTTTCTACTTCATGGTACTTAATGTAAATCATATTTTCATTAATCCTCCACTTGATGTATCTCTATACATCACACCAATTATATCATATATAATCGAATTTTCTCTTGTCAATTGAACATTTCAAAATCAACACCAAGAACTGATTCTCAACTTGAATTCATTAGCTACCAAGGGGACCTTATGGACCTGTAGCTTGAAGCTTCAATGGTAACGTGAATAACTGACTAAAACTCTTTAGTCATGGGATCCACCATCCGTTAACTGTCCGAGCACTTCCAATAAAGACCAACAACTGCACTCTCCTTACTATAGATATATTTTGTGTCCATATCAACCAATCAATAAGTGCGATAACCCTTCATAGACCCTCGTAAGAACAGCTGGGCCAATTTACCGTTTTTGCCCCTGTAGTTACATGTTACTCCTTAAGTACCACTGATTTCCCTAATGAACATAAGTCATAGTTCGACAATGACTGAGTCCTCTTTTCCAAAGAGAAGTTGTGGCCACTATGTTGAAGACTCGAATCAGCCCTTAAGGGGAGCAATCTATCTACTTACCCCCTAACTTCAAAGGAAGGAGTGAATTTCATCTTTTATACTTGAGTTCCCAGTCCTAAATTAGACAAATCCCTAAAAAGGTAGGCTTGTTGAGTTGGCAATCTGGCCACTCTCACCCATATATAAATCAACAGGACCGCCCTCAAAGGTTAGGAGTTCTCAGAACACTCAGGATTGAAGTCATGTCACCCTTGATCGGTTTAGGTGAGATTAAGGTTCAAGTATCAACGACGTTATAGTAAAGAAAGACTATTTCATCACTCGTGGTCCGGTCTTATAACAAACTCTTTGTAATAGGACACTCCTGCTTCGCAGGTCTGTCTCCACATGAATGGTCAGGGATCAACCATTCATGTAGTGAGCTTCACAACACGTTGTAACCTACCAAAGTGGAACGAATCTGTAGTGTCCATCCTTACAGGATCAGGTTCATTTTCCTCCCTTTTAATCCTTATACTACACGGGCCTTTATTTAGGTTTATCACTTAAAGGCATTCATCCCTGTATATCTCATATAGCATGCCTTAAAGTTTTCTATAATAGCCATAGAGCTTTCGTTTATTGGATATGAATAAATGCAAAATAAAATAATTCTTATTTTATTCATAACAATATGTATAGTTTACAAACTACGAGACTCTGGGAGAATTAGGACACCAATCCCAACAATCTCCCACTTGTCCTAATGCCTCGGGAGTCTAACATACAATACATGAAAAATACAAATACAATATACAATAAACTAGGGCATACTCTATACCCCCATATCATGGCATTCAGAAATTGAAGAACCTTCTCAGTGCTTAGTTTGATATGATGGATTTGGGTGCTGTTTAGAAAATTTTGGGTATGAAGATCTATAGGGACAAATATAAAAATAAGCTCTTCTCGTCACAGAAAGACTATATTCAGAAAATACTGTATAGGTTTGGTATGTCATCAGCTAAGCCTATCAATGCTTCCAGTGCTGTAAATGCTTGTTTGTCATCTGTGCTTTCACCACAGTCTGAAGCTAAGAAGGAATATATGTCCTGAGTTCCTTATGCTAGTGTAGTGGGAAGTTTGATGTATGCTATGGTTTGTACTAAGCCTGATCTTTCCCATATTGTTAGTGTTGTCAGCAGGTTCGTGGGTAATTCTTGGAAGGAGTATTAGCAATTTGTTAAGAGGATTTTTCGTTACCTTAGAGGTACATCTGATGTTGGTCTCGTTTATGAGAATGACACAAATTGTTTGGTGATCGGTTATTCTCATTCTGACTATGCTAGAGATGTTTATAGTAGGAGGTCTATGGCTGGCTATGTGTTCACGCTGGCTTGTTTTGTTGTTAGTTGGAAGGCAACCTTACAACCTATAGTTACTTTGTCTACTACTAAAGCAAAGTACATGACCTTGACAGAAGCTGCTAAAGAGGGAATATGGGTAAGGGGGTTAGTTGGTGATCTTGGTTTGCATCATGACCTAGTAATTGTATATTGTGATAGTTTGAGTGCAATATGCCTAGCCAAGGATGATCTTGGTTTGCATCATGACCTAGTAATTGTATATTGTGATAGTTTGAGTGCAATATGCCTAGCCAAGGATCAAGTTTATCATGAAAGAACTAAGCACATCAATGTAAGATATCACTTCTTAAGAGGTGAGTAGAGAATAAAGTGATGAAAATTGGTATTGTTGATAACCCTACTGATATGTTCACCAAATCGGTTCCACAAGGCAAGTTCCAACATTGTTTGGACTTGCTGAATGTTTTGAATTGTTTGTGGTCCCCTTTGTGAGATACTTTGAGGCATGAGGGAGAAGTCTGGGTACGTCTAACAATGTTGTTTATGTTGCATCTTGTACATCTATTATTTGAGAGAGAATTCAAGTCAAGGTGGAGATTTTTTTAAATGCCTTGAATTTGTTTGCTGGCACTTCGAACAACCAAGTTTGAGGGTCTCGCTATTTACTTTTTTTGTAATTATTTACAATTATGACTCTAGGGTTTAGAGTAATGTGCTATATAAACTCTCTAACCATAGAGGCGCTGTTAGAGTATTTAAAAAATATGTTTGTATATTCTTTAATTGTCAATTTCATAACAAGAATTCTATCAATATGATCGTATTATTTATACAAGTGTGCAAACGAAAATACTGAGATATAGTATAAAAAAAACACAAAAAAAAAGTGTGAATTAAAGGAAATCACAAAACAGAGATCTCCTTGAGCAGCAGAAGTGGATCGTTCCAAATCCCATTTAAAATTAATACAATAATCACAGTCTTAAACGAAAACTAACAAGTTATGTATCAATCGAAATTACAGCATGCTACAAGAAAACACAAGGATAGTGTATGCATACCTTTGAAGAACTATTCTTCAAGTATCCCTCGATCAATTTCCAATGCGTCCAGAACAACACTCGAATGCAACGAACACGAACTATCAACAACATGAACAACTTGATGCTCCTCGAACCCAATCAAGTCCAACTCGATTCACGAACAGAGTAAGGGCACCACCACAAGTGTTATCTTGGTATTCTCGGTGTGAGAATCTAGGAGTTGTGGGCTCTATATGATCTTGGATTGAGGAAGAGAGGAGGTATGCGATCGAGTAAGTGGGAGATATGAACACTATCTATCATATAAACGATGTACTCGATCGTTAGTAAATGGAAGCCTATCGCATAGAATTTACTACTCGATCGTGTAGCAACGATCAACGAGTAACTATCGTATAGTCAACTCTAAACGATCGTGGAAGCTCTCAACGGCTATTGTTTAGTAAAAATTATTTTTACTTGATAGCCTTTTTTCGTGAGAATTTTTTGAATAGATCAACCACTAATTTTGGAAAAAAGTTTTCCTTTTATCTCACAGTTACCATAAAACTTCCAATAACCTCCCACTCAAATTGGTAATTAGAGAAAAAGAATTAATTATCATATAATTAATATATTATAAATAAACACGATAACCAACTTATCATATTATATTTATAACCTATAGTTTTAATATTTCATCATATGAAACATATAAACTATAGTCATTTTTCTATTTTATGGTACTTAATATAAATTATATTTATATTAATACCTCCAATTAATGTATTTAATACATTACACCAATTATATCACATATAATTGAATTTCCTCTTGTTAATTTGAACACTTCACATCAACTCAAAATCCGATTCTCAACTTGAACCCATTGAGCTACCAAGGGGACTTTATGGACTTGTAGCATGAAGCTCGAACGGTACGTGAATAACTGACTAAACTCTTTAATAATGAGATCCACCATCCATTAGCTATCGGACACTCTACTAAAGATCGACAGCTGCACTCTTCACACTACAGATATATTTATGTGTCCATATAACTAATTAACAGTAAGATAACCCTTCACAAATCGCTCGTAAGTACAGTTGGGCCAATTTACCGTTTTGCCCCTTTAGTTACATCTGACTCCTTAAGTACACTGATTCCTTTAATGAACAATAAGTCATAGTCCTACTATGACTGAGTCCTCTCTTCCAAAGAGAGGGTGTGGCCACTATGTTCAAGATTCAGAATCAGTCCTTAAGGGCACAATTTATCTACTTAACCCTGCTTTGGGGAAGCAGTGAATTTTGTCTTGTGTAACTGAGTTCCCAGCTCCCCAATTAGATGAATCTTAAAAAAGGTAGGCTTGTTGAGTTGACAATCTGGCCATTTTCACCCATACTAATCAAAGGACCACCCTCATAGGCAGGAATTCCCAAAACACTCAGGATTAAGGTTATGTCACCTATGGTCATTTTAGTGAAATGTAAGTCTCAATTATCAACGGCGTTATAATAAGAGACTAATCATCTCGGGGTCCGGTCTTATACAAACTCTTTGTATAGGACACCCTCGCTTGCATGTCTCCACCTGAATGGTCAGGATCAGACCATTTATAGCACTTCACAACATTTGTAAATATCTATAAAGCAGGCCGTATCCGTAGTGTCATTAGGATAAGGTATCACTCCTTTATCCTTATACTACAGACGATTTAGATTATTACTTAAGGCATGATCCACTTGTATATCTCACATACATGCTTCAGTTACATGAAATAACCATGGATCTTTGTTTATTGAATATGAGTAAATGCAAATAAAATAACACTTATTTAATAACAATGTTTGTACAAAAGGTTTACAAACTACGAGACCACCAGGAGAATTAGAACACTAATCCCAACATGAAGGACCAAGTTCATAAAGTTATTCAAATATAAGGGATTGTGTGTGTGTGTTTTTTAATTATTAGTTACCTGCGACTGTGCACATATCACAAGCTCCCAACATTAAAATCACATGAATAATGATTATGATTGAAGACATGTTAAGTGCTCCAAATTTTGAAACCTTTAAATGTTTTGTTGAATGTCACTCCCTTAAATAAGTATTGTTGAATTCTTCTATTCCATGTTGACGATGTATATAGCAGGTTCGACTCACGTAGTATATTTTGAGCCATTGCAGCGTAATGATAACTTGAGCTATGGGGAGAAACCTAAGCAAATTCTAGCAAGGAAGGTGAAGATTTGCACTGTAGAGAGATAACAGTAGTAAAAATTTTATGGCAAAACTAGAAGTTTGAGGAAGCTACGTGGAAATGAGAGGATGAGACAAGAAAAAAGTATCAAGACTCTTTCTAGATTAAAACTTTCACAGACTAAAGTTCTCAAGGAGCAAGGAATGTAGCATCTCAAATTTTCAAATAATTTTACTTCAATTATATTGAGTTATTTGGATTATATATTGAATATTTTTAGCTTAAATAATCAATATTAGAGCATTGATAGTTTTTGCAATGATACGTGGCCTTGTACTACATCAGGTGGATAAAAAGACGACGTTCTTCAATAGAGACTTGAAAGAGGAAATATATATGACACAAACTGAAGGTTTTATTGTTTCTAGTCAAGAAGATAAAGTATGTGATGTGGCGAAAAGCTGTTGAGACTTTCTGTCCAATCAAATAATTATTCCATTTTCTACTATAATTTCGTAGTATTAAGGGTAGTAATTTTGTGAGTAACCAAAAGACTGGGGGTTGATGAGTTGATTTCAATTGCGAAAAAAACTAAATATAAACAATAACGATCAAACAAAATTTTTGATGCTCGAGTAAATAAAAACTATCAATGAGACAAAGCCTAGCTTGGGGTAGATCGAATTTATTCCTAATTTGCTACTTAATCATTGATTAATCAGAAAAGTGCCTCGTGATTTCAATTAGTTTTAACTTAGCAAATATCTTCTAAAAAAGATAGAAGGAAGTCTGATTAATCAAATCAGTTTTTAGACTTAGGGGAAAAGGCTCCTAAACATGCAAACTAGTTGGCGTTAAGATCTAGGAAAATTGCTAAGTCGAACAAAATAATTAGCAACAACTTAATTAGGTATTTGATGCGAATTTCTCCTAAGTTAGATAGACAAGTGACATTCGATTGGAAAAACCAAATCAATATGCACCTCTAACTAAACTTCCGTTACTTGGCGGCCAAAGAACGTAACAATTATGGTTAGTTGTAAACCTATAACTATGAATTAAGGAGAAAATTCAATAAACAATCAAAATTACATACCACAATTGTTCATAGCCTCATGAGATTAAGATATAAATCCTAAATCCTGAGCTAGACTATACTACCTTAGCATTGACACATGCTTGAATCAACCAAATAACAATCTACCAAAATCTCAATTGAGTGGGGAAAAAGAGATATGAAAAAAAAAATTAGAGAATGGTGAGAATTTTGCTCTCAAATCGTGTCCAATTGTCACTTGGAAGAGTCAGTGACTAGGTTAATTAAAGAAATTTTAGTTGTAGCGTCGCAATGCTGGCCTTAGCCAAGCGTTCATAGACGTTTCATTGGAGTTCGCAGCGTCGCATCTGTAGATGTAATGTTACAACACTCTTAGAAAGGGGGCTTCCGGATCTACAATGTAGCACACCAGCGTGACACCAACGTCATACCATTGTAGGCGATACTAATGCTACTGCACAACATATATTTCAAAAATATTTTATTCAGACGAGATAGACCTCCAGACTTTTTACATCTCACAAATGTTTTTCAAAAGAAATATGCATCCCTAAAAAGTGTTTTCCAGTACATTCCTGAGTCTAACACTTTTTTAGCTTTGCAGTTAGGACTAAAGTGCCCCCCTGCCCTATATACATGTTCATGAGAAAAAGCTGAAACAAAGAAAAGCTCATCATTAGGAACACACCTCCTAACTATCCGGTCAACACAAAATTTCCACATATATGGATCCTCGCAAACATAATATTTTACCTCACTTTTCAATTTAGCCTTATGATGCCTATTGAGGTTAAAAGGGACGTCACTACTAATAAGATAGTTAACAAGATCAGCTACCATGGGGTCATTGAGATGTCATCAATCTAGAGCATAGTTTAATAAGGAAAATCTCCATCAGAGGGCAATCAATCCCCTCCTTCCACAAGCCTACTTAGATGGTTAGAAACAACATTCACATAAACTTTTTTATACTTTGTTCAACATCGAACTCTTGGAGTAGGAGAATCAAACGAAGAAGGCATGGTTTAGACTCCATCTTGTCCATAAGATAGCGCAAAACTGCATGATCAGAATAAATAGTTACATGTGAGCCAAGAATATACGATCAAAACTTCTCTAAAGCAAAAACAATATAAAGGAGTTCTTTTTTCAGTAGTGGTATAATTGCACCGAGCAGGATTCAAGGTCTTTAAAGCATAATATATGACGTGATGCATCTTTCAAATTTTTGTCCAAGAATAGCTCCCACAACATTTTTACTTGGATTTGGACCAGGATTCAAAATTCGGATTTGGCACCTGATGGTGCCCCGGAATTCCCTTGCATCCACTGCGACCTGAGTACGTCATCCTCCCTTGCCTTGAATGCTTTTTTAGAAATGAAAGTTGCCCCCACAAACCAACATGGGTGGCGCCCCAGCATTCCCCTGCGATCTGGCTATGTCATCCTCCCTTGCCTTGAATGCTTTTTTAGAAGTCAAAGTTGTCCCCACAAACCAACACGGGTCTAACGAAGAAGGCATGGTTTAGACTCCTTCTTGTCCATAAGATAGCGCAAAGCTGCATAATCGAAATAAATAGTTACATGTGAGCCAAGAATATACGATCAAAACTTCTCTAAAGCAAAAATAGTATAAAGGAGTAGTGGTATAATTGCACCGAGCAGGATTCAAGGTCCTCAAAGAATAATATATGACGTATATGACGTGATGCGTCTTTCAATTTTTTGTCCAAGAATAGCTCCCACAACATTGTTACTTGCATTCGAACCAGGATTTGAAATCTGGATTCAACACCTGATGGTGCCCCGGCATTCCCCTGCGATCTGGCTATAGGAAAACTCCCGGGCGGTACCTTGTTAGTATAGGTAGTAACTTTCAATTCTTTTAACCCTTTCTTAACCATATTTTCATGTCCTTAGGATCCCTCTCATTCGGATGTGATACCGGCTGAATTCGGGTCGTTACATGCCCACAAGGCTTTCGCTTGGTTCGTCCAAGAACCACATCTTACTGGGAGGGGTTTCGCGCTCTGATACCATCACACAAACCAACACAAGTCCTTTCAACATGCTTTGTTCTCACTCACATGCATCCTAGGAAAAATCCCGGGAGATCACCCAACATAGGATTTTTCCAAGCTAAGCACGCTTAACTTTGGAGTTCTTATGATTGAGCCACCGAAAAGGAAAGTGCACCTTGTTGGTATAGGTAGTAACTTTCAATTCTTTTACCCCTTTCTTAACCATATTTTCATGTCCTCAGGATCCCTCTTATTCGGATGTGATACCAGTTCATTCATGTACCCATCTTGAATTTGGGTCGTTACACACTTTGTATTTAATAAAAAACAATGATCCAACACGTTCATATAGGAGACACGCGAGTGGGGGTACCCTGTGCAATGAGTTTGCATAAGACCAAACCACGAAATTGTAACCACTAGATGTAACTCCGTTGACTAGTTAGGTTCCTATTTCAATAGGATGACCTAGACAACTTAGTCTTACTCCTGAGTATATTATGAACTCCTGTTCAGAAGGACTTGTCCTTTTATTTGTATGGGTTAGAGTAGCTAGTTCGCTTACTCAATATGCCTACCATTTTGGGGATAAGACTGAGTGGGTAGCTGGGAACATAATCATACAAGATAGATTTCAGTCATTCTTGACTTTAGGGTAAGTAGATGAGTGTTCCCTTAAGTGGTGTCTTCGAGACTTGAACAAAGAGCCCTAACCTCTCACTCATCCGAGAGGGGTTTTTGTTTAATTGTTGGACCATAAACATGTTGTTCATTAAAGAAGCACTGGTATTTAAGGATGTATAGGTAACCCAGGGGTAAAACGATAATTTGACTCAGCTGGTATTACGAACACTCGTGAATGACTAACTTGTTATTATTGGTCTATATCCGTGGACACAAAAACATATCTGTAGTGAGAAGAGTGCAACTGTGGGTCGTTAGTGGAGTATACTCACAGTTAACGAATATTGATTAATTTGGTTAATGAGTTTAGCCAATTAATCTCACATCTTGGAGCTTCTGCTCTGTATGTCCATTATGTCACCTTTCTAGCTTGTAAAGGGTATTAAGGTAATCTGTCATTAAATTGAATTTGAAATGTTCAAATTTAGAATTTAGAATTTTTTAATATATGCTAATACATTTTAATATAAATTTTAATTTTAGACTTTATTATTAATTTTGGATATGATTCAAAATTAATAAACGAGAGAAGAAATATTTGAAAGGATTTCAAATAGTAATTTAATATGAATAAGATTCATATTGAAAACTATAGGTTAAAAATAATATGCATTAAAACTATAGGTTAAATGAGAGACATGTTTTTTAAGATGATTCAAATGAGAAACTAAATTAAATATGTGGTATTTAATTGGATGATTAATTAATTATTTAATTTAATTTAATTTTGAATTTAATTAAATTGATAAAATCAAAACTATAGGTTAAATTTAATATACATTAGATGCACATTAATACTATTTGTTTTATTAGAGGAAATCATTTAAATATGATTTAAATGATCATTTAATTAAATATGATTTAAATGATCATTTAATTAAATATGATTTAATTAATAAATTTAATTTAATTTAATTCAATTTATTTAATTTAAATTTAACAAATTAACTCCCCATTTTAGGAAAGTTACGAGAAAACATGGAATCGATCCCATGTTTTTCTCTCCCTCTCTCACCATCCCTCTCTCACCATCTCTCTCTAACAAAAGGGTTTTGTTTTTTAGGGATGAAGAGGCTCTCAAGCTCTCTGTGTGTATTTTTTTAGTTCTGAGAAAAGAAAGAAAATCATTCTATAACATTCCAAAATCTCAAAAGAGAATCCCACAATTCTTCATAGTCTCAATTCCCTATAAGAATAGAGAGGGTTCCAAGTTGTGGTGCCCAATCCCAATTCAACAGAGAAATTCTACAAAATTGTCAAAATGTTTGTAAGGTAAGATTTCTTCCCTTATATAACTAGTCTTTTTGGGAATTGCATGCTTAATCGATATTATCTTTTATCCCAATGCAAAAATTGTTTTTGAGTTTAAATGCCATTTTAAAAAAACAAAAAAACAAAATGGTTATGCATTTTGGCTTCCGCTCTGCCTTAGCGTTTTCATCCCTTCAGTTGGTATCAGAGACAAAATGTATTATCTATTTTTCCATTAAATTTTTTTTTCATTGTTTTGGTGGGATTTACTACATTATGAATGTTATGGTTTGCAATTGAATATTTTCTGCAATATTTGGCCTTAGATTTACAATTTTGATATGATCAAGGTAAATGCCCCTGTGTTTTTTGGCATTATTATTGTAAATCATTCCTCTTTAAGTCCTGTCTAGAATTAAGGTCCGTGTCGATGAAGATTGAGACCAATTTGGCCAAAAATCGCAATTCTGCCAACATTTTGCATCATTGTACAATTCTACAGAGAACTAGGGTTTGCAAAGCGAGTCGGGTTCGACTACAGTTCAGTTGTGGTTCGGTTGGCTTGGGTTGGCTTGGTTCATAGGTTGGTGATCCGGTTCAGGCCGGTTTAGGTTGCATGGTCCGGTTCTAGAGCTGCAGAAGAAATTTTAGGATAAAAATAGCTAAATTAGTGTGATTTACTGCTTTATTTTATCCTAGGGACCAAAATTGCAGGATCATTTGCTATCTAAATGCTTTGTGAATGAAATTTAAATAAATTCCACCTTAGGTTAAGCATGTTCATGCATTTTTTGTATATTATAAGTGTCATAATGTATGGTATGAAATACATGATTTATAATTTCAAGGTTTATTTAATGTATGTGATATGTTAAATATATGAAATTGGAGAAACATATTGCATGACATTAATTAGAAAGTATAATTAGTTATATTTATTAATGTATATGAATATGCTTGGTTGATTTTCATAATATTATATAAATGTTATATTTAATTAAAAATCAACATGCATTGAGCTTGACACATCCATAACTTAATATAATGGTCATATTAAAGTCATGAAATGCTTGTAATATGGTTTAATTTTTTAATTAGGATATGATTGTTAGTTAATTAAAATCATAGTGAGCATGTTATAAGAATTAATGATTAGCAGCCATTAACCTATAACAACGAGTTGCGTGCAAACATAGAAACTTAGAAAAAATATATTGATTTTAAATTTTTAAAAATTAATTAGAATTAAGATCACATTTCTAATTAGGTTAGAATAATTACTTAGTTTTGTTTAAAATAGTTTTAAAATTGACTAAGTAGGACAAATAGGATTAAGGTTATAAGGGAACTCAACCGATACAATTATGACTAGACTAGAGGTATTTAAATTGACGGTTTACGTAACACCTCCTAACTGGGAACTGGATCGAAACCTGAGTTGAATCAACCGATGTATTATTAGCATGCAATGTCACTAGGTAAATTAAATGGTCTAATACAAATAGAACTTTAGTATAATGATTTTATTATAAGAGTTATAATAGGCATAGACTTAGATAGATTTATTACAGGAATTTAGTTAAGTAAAACAAAATCCTAAAATAATTAGACCATTTTAGTGGGAGAAGAATGGTACAGAAGATATATAACTTTTACGCTCTCACGTCCCTTAGAGTTCACACCATGAGATCCATGCTCAATTTCGTGTCTCCCTGGGCACAACTTCCCTTCGGAAAGTGTGTGCATGGGTCAGTATTCAATAAGAGTAATGTTCAGAGTAAGTGGGAGAAGGTCATGTTTCAACATATCCTATAGTCTGCTTCATTAGGTTGCATCATGAGATTATTATGATATGCCTGCGTGTCATCCTAGAGTGCCATCCCTTCGATGGGACTGATCACAGGTTTCAAACCAACGCAAACTCTAGAAATGGATAGGTTTTCTTAGGTTAATTTTAATCAGTTGTCTTTCCTAATGGTAACTTGTTGAAGTGTACCTCTAAAATTCGAAAATGAAAGGGTCACACTTGCAAAATGAATTAAACGAGTTAATGAATCCTTGAGCAAATTAACAGTCGCTAAGAACTATAGGGATAAGAGTTATTCTGGAATTAGTAATTAGCTGAGATAGTCTCAATTAAGGGGAGGGATAGCTGATCACCCTTTGATGGCTATTGTCCCATACCTCTGAAGTATCATTGCAAAATCAAATCAATAGTTTATTTAGGGTTCTATGATTGCCTAATTTTACTAAATTGATTGGATGTTTTGTGTGATGGGTTAAGGAAAATATAACTAAAACAGTCATTTGTTTATTTATTTTTCAGCATGTCTTCCTCAATTATCTCTTTACTTAAAAATGAGAAATTAACCAGTGAATTTTACACAATGTGGAAATCAAACTTGAATTTGATTCTTGTTATCGCTTATCTATGGTTTGTCTTAACCGAGGAGTGTCATCAGGTCCTCATTCGAAATGTACCCATAAATGTTAGGGATGCATATGACCGTTGGACAAAGGCTAATGAAAAAGCCTGAGTCTATATCATGGCGAGTCTATCTGATGTACTCAACAAGAAGCATGAGGTCATGCTCACTGCTCGTGAGATCATGCAGTCCTTCCAGGGTATGTTTGGGCAACCGTCCATTCAGATCCTGCACAAGGCCCTCAAATACGTTTATAATTCACGTATGAAGGAAGGCCATTCAGTTAGAGAACATGATCTCGACCTGATGCTCCAGTTCAACATTGCTAAAATGAATGGGGTGAAGAGAACATGTTCTTTCTCACCAAAAGCACGTGTTTTTACATTTATGATGCATTTTTCACTCTACACCTTCAATTTGGCTACATAATTGTGTCATGAAGACAGACTTTTATTATACTGATAACATAAAAGACTTATTGAGTTTCTTGGCATCTTATACATTCAACATTTAGTTATTGGAACCCTATTTTCACTCATGATTGAAATTATTTAATTATTGGGATCTACAAGGAGAAACTAACCCAATACAATATGTTACAAAATCACTACAACAATTTTGGGCTTCAATGTCGGTTGAAAAAAGTGCCCTCAGATGTATAATGTCGATTTTAAAAGAAAAAAAATGGATCTTTAATGTTGGTTTTAAACCGACATTGAAGATGGGCTACAAGGTTGGTTTAAAACCGACATTATAGGCCTCTCATTTATTTATTTTTTTTTAACTTTATTAAAAATCAATTTCAAATTAGTAGATCTTCTCTCTCCTTTCACTTCACTTTACCAAACCCTCTCTTACGCCAAACCCTCTCATCTCTCAGCTTGGTCGGTTGCCTTCAGTTCGTGGGTTGTTGTCACCGGTGCTCTCAGCTTGGTCGTGCACATCATTTCGTGGGTTGTCGTCATCGGTGTTCATTGGTTTTCGTCGGCGCATGGGTGTTGTCGAGGTGTTCTCATGGGTTTTCGTCATCAGTTTTTCTTTGTGTTTTTCGGTTGTTTTTCGTGGGGTTTCTGCGCCGGCACGTTCTTCGCCAACGCGTTCTTGAAGTGTCGTGTTCTTTAAGTGGGGTTTGGGTCTAGCTGGTTCCGATCATAGAGGTGGGTCATTGGCATCATGGTCGACTCGTTGTTTGTCAGATCTGTCGTCTCAACTCTGTTCGCAAAGGTCCGGTGCTCACCAACATTCCAATCTTCGAGCTTCGGTTTGGATCTCTTCTAGTTTGTGGGTTGTTTAAGTTGTTTGCTTGGAAAGGTATAATTTTATTTTCATACGAAATTTCAATTTAGTAATTTAAAGTTATTTAATTCAATTTATTTTTATTTTAATTATTAAGCTTATTGAAATGTTGGAATTAAATTAGTTGAAAAATATATACTTGGTTGGTAGTCTTGAAATTTGTTGATCATTGATTGGTGTGATCAAGTGTTATTTCATTAATTTTATATTTTGTTCCAATTAAGCTTCTTTAAATTTGTTGATGTTGGAATGAAATTAGTTGAAAAATATGTACTTGGTTGATAGTCTTGCTTGGTGTGGTTTAAGTATATATCGAAATACTTTTCTTTCAATAATATATAAACTAATTTGGTCTTACTTGGATGATTAAGTTTGATTGATGTGGTTCAAATGTTATTTCATTAATTTTATGTCTTGTTCCAAAGGTTAAGCTTCTTGAAATTTGTTAATGTTTGAATGAAATTATTTAAAAAAAACATGTACTTGGTTGATAATCTTGCTTGGTGTAGTTGAAGTGCATATTAGAACCAATTTGTTAATGTTTTAGGAATTATTGTTGCTAATGGTTAAATTTACAAGCTTACGGTTACGTAATTTTCCTTTATTATTGTTTTTCTTTTTTGTAGATTAAGTTTCATATTTTACAATCATGGATAAGTCATGGATGAAAATGAATAGAATGTCAGCTAAGTATAGTTTAGGAGTCGAGATGTTTTTTAAAAATGGCCTACAACATTCAAATATACTAAATGTCATGAGTTGTCCATGTTTGAAATGTGTAAATGCAAAGACTCTAAATGTAAACAAAATAAGAGATCACTTATTCTTTAATCGTATAGATCAAAGTTATCAGACATGGATTTTTCACGGTGAATCATTACCGATTAAGAGAAACAATGAAAATGTGTCTACTAGTGAAAGAGACAAAGTTGTTGAGGATGATGTTGATGTTGATGATAGAAGTTGAATGTTTGAGGCTGCATACAATAACTATTTTAATAAAAATAATCCGATAATTTTGAAGAATTATTAAATGATAGATGGAGCGATAAAGGTTTCACTGAGTTGTTGGAATTAATTCATGACATATTACCTAGTCCTAATGAAATTCCAACTTGTACTTATGAAGCAAAAAATATGTTGGGTACTCTTGGAATGAAATAGGAGAAGATTCATGCATGTAGCAACGATTGTTTCTTGTTTAGAAAAGAAGTCTCTAATGTAAATGTATGCCCCATTTGTGGTACGTCAAGATGGAAGCTTCAAAAAATTTAGAGGAAAGGGCTAAGAATATCCCAACAAAAGTCATGTAGTATTTTTCCCCAATTTCAAGATTTGAAAGAATGTTTTGAGGTAAAGAAACAACAAGTTTATTGACGTGGCATGTTAAAAAAAAAAAAAAAGAAACAGATGGTTTATTAAAACATCCCAAAGATGCCCTATCGTGGAAAAAAAATAGACAATTTGTTGCCAGAGTTTGTGTCAGAAGCTAGAAATCTTCGTCTTGCTCTTTCGAAAGATGGGGTATGTAACAACCTGAGTTTAGGAGGGGTACATGAATGAACCGATATCACATTCGAATGAGAGGGATCCTGAGGACATGAAAGTATGTTTAAGAAAGGCTTAAAAGAATTGAAAGTTACTACCTATACCAACAAGGTGCACCTTCCTTTTCGGTGGCTCAATCATAAGAACTCCAAAGTTAAGATGTTGGAAGGACTCGTGTTGGTTGCTCCAAATCTACCTATGACCCAAATTGATGAAAAGGCGATAGAAGCTAGAATTAGTGAAGCCGTTGCATCCTCTCTAATGGGAAAGCTACAGGAACACGATGGTAGGACAGACTGCCCAAACCCAGGCTCAGGAAGAACCGGTGCCACCCGAGTAGTTATAACAAACCCGACCGTGGGATAGAGACATGTAGGGTCTGTCTTTTGAGGCTACAGCCACCGAGGCAGCGAGGACAGAGAGATTCATCCAGGGCCTGAGGAGCGGATTGCAAGGGATGGTGTATGCCTTGGATCTCAAGACGTATGCTGTGGCACTACGGGCCACCATGAGGATTGATGCTGACGCCCAGGTGGGAGAGGAATACAGGAGGTCGCTTGGGATTGGGACCTCCGTAGGTCAGAAAAGGAAGGCTGAACACAGGGCTCCCGATATGTACCACTTGTGGGAAGCGACACTGGGGACGTTGTCTAGCTGGCTCTGGGATCTATTTTCGATGTGGCCAGAAGAGGCATATGTCAGATAGATGCCCGAGGAGGAACATGCCTGAACATAGGGGCCAGCCCGTAAGTTCATTTCAGGGAGGCTCGTGTCGTCAGCAACAACAGGGTAGGGTGTTTTCTACCACTTGGCGTGAGGCCGAGAAGTCAGGCACAGTGGTGACAGGTACACTTTCCATTTTGGGGCATCATACTTTAGTTTTATTTGACTCTGGTTCTTTGCATTTGTTTATATCTGTTGTATTTGTGAGGCATGCCATGTTAGACTCAGAGCGTTCGCTATTTACATTGTCCATTTCCACTCCATCAAGAGAGATCATGTTAGCTACATAAAAAATAAAAGTATGTCAGGTAGAGGTAACCAATCCCGCATTAGATGTAACCTTGATAATTTTAGATATGCACGATTTTGATGTGATATTGAGCATGGATTGGTTAGTTGCTAATCATGCCAGCATAGATTGCTCCCGTAAGGAGATCATCTTTAACCCTCCTACAGGAGCTAGTTTTAAGTTTAAAGGGGTTGAGACCGTAGTGCTACCCAAAGTGATTTCAGCATTGTAGGCCAGTAGACTATTCGACCAAGGAGCTTGGAGCTTTATGGCCAGTATGGTGGAGGCTAGAGAGACTGAAGTCACCTTGACTTCGGAGCCAGTAGTGAGGGATTTTCCAGACGTTTTTTCAGAGGATCTTCCCACATTGCCCCTGCGGCGGGAGATAAATTTTGTTATTGAGGTGGAGCCAGGCACAACCCCTATTTTGAAGGCTCCATACAGGATGGCCTCGGTAGAGTTGAAGGAACTGAAGGTCCAATTGCAGGAGTTGTTGGACAAGGGTTTCATACACCCTAGTGTGTCACCATGGGGTGCACCTGTTTTTTTTTGTGAAAAAGAAGGATGGATCGTTACGTCTGTGCATCGATTACAGAGAGCTGAACAAGGTGACCATTAAGAACTAGTATCCCCTTCTCAGGATTGATGATTTGTTTGACCAGTTGCAGGGAGCTACAGTATTCTCTAAGATTGATCTCTGGTCAGGATAGCACCAGCTGAGAATAAAAGACAGTGACATACCCAAGACAGCTTTTCATTCGAGGTATGAACATTATAAGTTCATAGTGATGTCGTTCGGTCTAACGAATGCACCAACAGTGTTCATGGATTTAATGAATAGGGTGTTCAAGGAATTTCTTGACACCTTTGTGATTGTTTTTATTGATAACATCTTGGTTTATTCCAAGATAGAGGCCGAGCATGGGGAGCATTTGTGGAAACTTTTGGAGACGTTGAGGGCCAATAAGTTGTATGCTAAGTTTTCTAAATGTGAATTTTGGTTGAGCCAGGTGTCCTTCCTAGGGCATGTAGTATTGAAGGAAGGTGTCTCGATGAATCTTGCAAAGGTTGAGGCAGTTACGAGTTGGGCTCGTCCAACCACAGTCAGTGAGGTGCACCGTTTTTTGGGGTTAGCAAATAACTATGACAATTTGTAAAGAACTTCTCTCGCATAGCCACCCTATTGACTCAGTTGACCCGGAAGGGAGCAACATTTGTTTGGAATGAGGCTTGTGAAAACAGTTTCCAGGACCTCAAGCAGAGGTTGGTTTCTGCCCCAGTTCTTACAATACCGGATGGATCAGGTGGTTTTGTCATTTACAGTGATGCGTCCAAAAAGGGGTTGGGATGTGTATTGATGCAGTAAGGCAGAGTAGTTGTTTACGATTCACGTTAGCTAAAGAAGCAGGAACAGAATTATCCCATGCACGACTTGGAGTTAGCAGTAGTGGTTTTTGCTCTCAAGATCTGGAGACATTACTTATATGGAGAGAAGATACAAATCTTCACCGACCACAAGAGTTTGAAGTACTTTCACTCAGAAAGAGTTCAACATGAGGCAAAGAAGGTGGTTGGAGCTGGTGAAGGATTATGACTGTGAAATTTTGTATCACCTGGGAAAAGAAAATGTAGTGGCAGATGCTCTAAGCAGAAAGGTGGTTCATTCAGTAGCCCTCATTACCAGACAGACTCACTTTTGTAGGGAACTAGAGAGGGCAGAGATTGCAGTGGCCATGGGAAAGGTCATGAAAAAGTTAGCACAGTAGTCGGTTCGACCGAGTCTAAGGCAGCAGATTATTGATGCATAGTGAGATGACCCTAATTTAGAAGAGAGAGTTTGTAGGGTGGAGTCAGGCCAGGATGATGAATTCTCAGTTTCAGTAGAAGGTGGCCTCCTTTATCAAGGGCATTTGTGTGTGCTAGCAGTTAGTGATATTAAAGATGAGTTGTTGTTAGAGGCTCATAGTTCCTTATTTTCGATTCACCCCGCAGCACCAAGATGTATCGCGACGTGAAACGTTACTACTAGTGGAATGATATGAAAAGAGAGGTTGTAGAGTTCATCAGTAAGTGCTTGGTGTGCCAGCAGGTGAAAGCTTCGAGGTAGAAACCAACAGGCTTGTTACAACCATTGAGTGTACCAGAATGGAAGTGGGAGCATGTGTTTATGGACTTCATCGTGGGGTTGCCTCAGATAGTCAAAGGTTTCACTGTGATATGGGTTATGATAGACAAACTTACGAAGTTAGCACATTTCATACCTGGGAAGTCCATCTTTTCAATTAATAAATGGGCACAGATATACATGAAGGAGGTGGTGAGATTGCATAGAGTGCTCGTGTCCATCGTGTCAGACAGAGACCTCGTTTCATGTCTAACAGCTATTGGAAGACATGTTGCATGCCTGTGCCATAGAGTTTTCGAGAAGCTGGGATGCTCACTTGCATTTAATGGAGTTTGCTTATAATAACAGCTACCAGTCCACTATTGGGATGTCACCATTTGATGCCCTATATGGGAAGAGTTGCAGGTCCTCTGTGTGTTGGGAAGAGGTAGGAGAGAGGAAATTGTTAGGACCTGAATTAGTTCAAGCCACGAATAAGGCAATACAGAAGATCAGGGCTTGTATGCAAACAGCTCAGAGCAGACAGAAGAGCTATGCCGATGTAAGATGTAAGGATCTAGAATTTGAGACTGGTGTGAAAGTATTCTTAAAAGTGGCACCCATGAAAGGTATTCTGAGTTTGGCAGGAAGGGAAAGTTGAGTCCGATATTCATTGGTCCTTTCGAGGTCCTGGAACGAGTTGGCCCCGTAGCTTACCAATTGACATTACCCCCAACACTGTCTTCAATTCATAATGTCTTCCATGTTTCGATGCTAAGGAAGTATGTGGCAGATCTGTCCCATGTAGTTGATTACGAGCCCTTATAGTTGAATGACAACTTGAGCTACAAGGAGAAGCCTATAAAGATCCTTGCCAGAGAGGTAAAGTCATTGTGCCGCTGGTAAATTGCTTTTGTGAAAGTCCTGTGGCAGAATCACCAGTTCAAGGAGGCTACCTGGGAGCGAGAGGATGGGATGAAGGCCAAGTATCTGGAGTTTTTTCAAGAATGAACTTTCAAGGACGAAAGTTCTTTCAGGAGGGAAGAATGTAACACCCCGCACATTTTTTTAGTAATAATGTAATTTCAGCAACTTTATTATTTAGAATTTCAGTCATTGTTATTAGTTGAAGGGCATTTTTGGAATTTTTGGACTTGAAGTATAAGTGCGGGAATTTAATTGTGGGCGTGAAATTATTCAATTTGAAAATTAATGGCAGGAATTAATTTTCTTTTGAAAAGGAAAGAAATTTAATAGTATAAAGTGGAATAAGAAAAAGAATAATGTATAATTATACTTATTTCCTTTTTTGTTTTTGTTATTATTATTATTATTATTTTATAAATATCAAACCCCCATTTTTCTTCCTCACACAATCCGGCGCCCCCCTCATTTTCTTTTTCCTCCTGCCGCCTACCTCGACCAGCAGCTGATCTCCTCAGCCCATCGTCCAGACACCGTCGATCCGACCCAGCCGCTCGCCATCGAGGTTTTGCCCAGCCGACGCCCACCAATTTTTCCCAGTTTTTATTTCTTCGGGATTCACCAGAGGTAGTGAGACTCAGTGTCCTTCTTGTTTCATGTGTATATATGTCCTATGAGGACTAGAGCCTGTCTCTTATACACATCTAGATGTGTATAAGAGACAGGATTCAGTCTCCTTGTTTCATGTGTATATATGTCCCATGAGGACTAGAGCAGTTTATATGTTTCACCAGAGGTGGGTATCTAGAGGACATAGATGCCCAGCCTGACCCCAGTAGTGGGGTTACTTACTGAGTATTTTATACTCATTCTTTCTCATGTTGTTGTTTCAGGTAAGGGTAGAGATGCACTGGCGATGGACAAGCGGAATTCGTGATCGAGCCATTGGGACTAGTTTTTACGCTTCCGCATCATAAAATTAGAGTTCTTCTCATGTTTCTCTTAACTTTTTGTTTTGATGTTTAAAACTTACTTTTAATAATCATTTTTCAGACTTATTTACTATCCTTTATGATTTCTGGGTAACCTACTATTGTTTTAATATTTGAATTTAATGAAAGTCTTTTGAACATATCTTATTTAATTAGCATTTATTTCGCCATAACCGACTGTCGTTTTGAGTTCCATGCATGCATGTATTTAGTAACGGCCTAACTTAAGTCCTAGGGGGTCGGGTCGTTATAGGGTAAATCCACATGGAGAACTTAGTAGTAGATATAGTTGTTGGCCGGTGATGTTAGTGACGTACAATCTACCTCCATGGTTGTGCATGAAGCGAAATTTTTTTATATTGACTACACCGATATCTGGTCCTAAACAACTGGGAAATGACATAGATGTTTATTTAGCTCTGTTAGTAGATGATTTTAAAAAACTTTGGATAGATGGGGTAGAATGTTACGATGCATATGAAGAATAACATTTCAAACTTAAATCTATTTTATTATGGACTATTAATGATTTTCTTGCGTATGGTAATTTTTGTGGTTGTACGGTTAAAGGATATCATGCATGTCCAATTTGTGGAGAGAAAATTTCATCCACTTATTTACCAAAAGGGAAGAAGATGGCATATCTCAGGCATCACAGGTTTCTACCACACCATCATCCATATAGGAAACAAAGAAAGCGTTTAATGGTGCACAAGAATTAGAATTTGCTCAAGAACCATTGAGTGGGGAAGAAATTCTTGCAGAAACAAGTAAATATCAATATTGATTTGGTAAGAAAATTATCAAGGAAAAGAATAGTGGAGATAGCCCTTCAACTTTTTGGAAGAAAAAATCTATTCTTTTTGAGTTAGAATACTGGAAGTATCTTGACGTGTGACATTGTTTAGACGTGATCCACATTGGAAAGAATGTATGTTCAAATCTTATTGGCACACTGTTTGATATTCCTGGTTTGAAGGATGGAATAAAAACTCGATTAGATTTGGTGGAACTGAACATTAGATCTGAGTTAGCCCCTCGAGTAGGAGAGAAAAAAGTCTTTTTACCTTCCACATGTTATACATTAACACAAGCTGAGAAATTGAGCTTTTGTAAGATACTATAAAAAATTAAAGTACCTGAAGGCTATTCATGTAACATTCAAAGTTTAGTTTCGCTCATAGATTTGAAACTTTACGGATTTAAGTCACATGACCATCACGTTCTGTCACACCCCGCTCCATATTACCCTCTTAACCTAGATGGAGTGGTGACTGCAGTAGTTACCAACCCTTTTGTTGGCACTTACTGACTATCTAACCTGTTAAATTTGCTCAAACCCTGAATACTTATATTTAATCAATATACTGAACAAATTAACTTAGAACTTAACACATTTACATTATAGGGTTTCATAACATTGTTCTTACATGAATATTACAACTTAGTGAGCCCCATCTAGAATACTAGTTCCTATATAACAGACACATGTGTACTTACTAATACAGGTCTTCGATTAAGCTTCCTTCAACATGACTTTTTGAGTGGCAGAGCAGTAGTAGAGAAGTCTTTTGGGAACTAACCGTTCTACCTGAAAGGAAAACATTTGAAAACATGAGCTAGAAGCCCAGTGAGTGACTAATATTTAAAGCATAACTTTCATACATAAATTTGATATTAAAACTAAAAGCTTTAACTGAAAACATAAACTTGGCAACTATTATTCGTGTCATCATTAACAACACATAGCACTTTTCATGCCTTGCTAGACTATGCCTTAGTCTATTAGTCTAGGGTGGCCATTTTGCTTACTCTTTATCATTCTTTACTGCATTACTACTTAACTGTGAAGGAACCCTTTTATTCACTTTCTAAGAACATAATTTGCATCCTTAGTTGAGAGAGAACCTTTACTCAATTCCTCAACGTCAATCCATAGCTATCGTGGAGTGATCTCAACACTATCAATAATAACTTTTCTTTCATTCGTGTGATTCTAGTTTAAGTACCGTCATACCTTAGGTACTACTGTTCAGATACCTTCTCCGTGTCCTTCAGTATCGAGCTGCTCGGATACCTTCTCCATGTCCTTTAGTATCGAGCTATTCAAATCTAAGACTAAGCTTCAGTACCTTCTCATTTAGTCCTTCAGTACTGAGCTATTCAAATCTAAGACTGAGCTTCAATACCTTCTGATTTAGTCCTTCAGTACCGAGCTACTCATACTGAACTTGCATATTCTTATCTCTTAATGACTTAGTTGCCCAAAAGCATTCTATACTAATGATCCTCATGTTCAGTGAAAAACATAGCATAAACGTAACATTAATGTGAGATGCGATGCTTGGTAACTATTTGAGAATAGTTTTCATAAATATCTTTCAATAAACATGCATTGCTAGACATTCATAAGCATTAGCAATTTACTTAAAACATTTAAAGCATTTGGAGTCACTCACAGTCTTTGGCAATCCTCTTCATGTATATGCTCATTGTGCGTTGAACACTTAGCAAAATTCTTAGGCCTTAACTTGACTAGGCAGCAACTTCATTACCATGCATCCATGGCTTGCGTCCAAGCCTTGCTTTAGGCGTTCAAACCTCCTATGCGACCAAGCTTTCAGCCCACGCCTACTGGCCATCACATGGCCCATCGCATAGCAACCTTTGCGCCAATCGTTTAACTCATGCGCCCATCTTGTGGCAAATCAACGCATGCCCCATACGTTTGTCTAGTCATGCCCATGGACAATCGCATAGAAACCTTTAAGCCCATAGTTTAGCTCATGCGCCCATCTTATGGCACATCAACGCAAGCCCCATGCATCGTCTTGTTGCGCCCATAAACTCCAACGCAACCTTGCCCTAATACCTTATGCGCCTGCCTGTAGGATCCAACGCTCACACAGCATTGCACTTACGGCTTCAATATGTGTTGCATGGTCTAATGCTTCTCAGCGTGTCCTTGTGCCAATTGAGCCTCCAACACATGCGCTCAACATCATCGTCAAGCCCTTAAAGCTACTTGCTTGTTCAACCCAAGCAGCTGCCTGCTTGTTCAAGATTCCAGATTTAACTTACAATTTTACTAACTATTCCAGGCCTTTTCCCAAGAAATTTCGTTCTACAAACATTCTCTAAAATTTCCTAGAAAGCTTAACTTAAATTTCAGCTCATAATTCCTCGTGGTTGGACCGAAATCCTCAGATCATCAAGACTGGCCCAACTTACCCGAGAATTCGACCTTCAGCCGGATTCTTCATTCTTCAGCTTGATTCTGCTAGAATCTCCTTTCGACATTTCAACTTTAGCAACTAGACATACTCAGGGTTTGAATCTTAGAATTACTCCATTTGTTCGAATTAATTTCTCAAACCCTCTTTTGAAATCGAGCTTCCCTTTTAAACTAGCAGCTGTATGTTCTCCTTTTAACATCAAGCTGCCACCTCATCCTTAAGGGCTAATTTCAAACCTGAGTATGATAGTTGGCTTAGCTGATCAATCACTAAGATGATCCTTCCCAGCTCCCAAGCCAACGCTTGTAATCACATGGCCGCATGCCTCCTCCATAATGCATCGCCCAATCTGGCTAACACATAGCTCACTTAGAAGCTATTGCATCCCTCCTTTGGTCGCATACTCCTAAGCCAACGTATGTTCTAGCCCATGCATAGCTTAGTCTTGTCATATCAACCAAGCATTAGGCCTTCGCCCCATAGCATAACTTTAGCATGCATCGAGTTTCAACACCTTGCACACATCGCATACTCCATCGTCTAACGCCCAGCGTCTTGCACCCAACGTCTATCGTCTAGCGCTTGTCGTGTAGCTCATCGTCTAGCACTAATGCCAATCGTGAACTGCCAATGCCCAAACACTTAACACTATCGTCCAACACATAACGCTATCGTTTAGCGCGACCCTTCGTATCATCTAGCACCGCACTTTACCGCACGATCGCCTATCGCATAGTTTAGCTTCACACATTTGCTACATGATCGCCTACCTCATCGCGTAGTGCCGCTCATGTGCTAGATGATCTCCTACCTCATCGTGTAGCGCCACTCATTTACTACACGATCGTCCAGCGTGTACACCTCTAACGCCCAACGCTTATGCTCGCGTACACTTGAGGCTGGTGCATACTTTGCTTCGCATAGCTTTTCTCTTCACCACACTTTGGCTTTCTTCAATGCCCAAATAACCTCGCAAGCCCCTTGGTTGCCGCAAGCCTTATCAATGCATCATGCCTTTCAACTTATGCATCCATCCTTAGTACCAACGCATAGTTTATCCTAGCCTTCAACACTTAGCCTCTACAAGCCTTGGTTGCTACACACGCAACCCTATGCATCCACACTTCTCCATCAACGCATGCCTACACTTTGCTTCCATGCTTGGCCAATTTTCACTTGTTATATTGTCTAAAACTCACCATTGACTAAGTATTTCTAATACTTAGAATTTTCTTCCTCCATCTTCCTACTTTCTTTACCTCCTTTCATAATTTTACTTAACACGCTTTTTACTCACTTATGTAGGAAAAATAGAGTACGGGGTTTACACGTTCTTATGCAACAATTATTACTTGTAGCCATTCGTGATATTTTACCAAAACATGTAAAACTTGCAATTACTCGCTTATGCTTCTTCTTTAATGCTATATGTTGCAAGGTAATCGATTCATCTCAGTTAAAGGGGTATGCAAGAGGATATAGTTGTCACTCTATGTCTCTTAGAGAAGTATATTCCACCATCATTCTTCACAATAATGGTACACCTTATAGTGCATCTCGTAAGAGAAGTTGAGTTTTGTGGACTTGTTTTTTTTGAGTTGGATGTATCATTTTGAACAATACATGAAAGTGTTGAAAACTTATGTACAAAATAGAAATCGACTAGAAGGATGTGTTGGAGAAAATTATATTGTCGACGAGACTATAGATTTTTGTTCTGAATTTATATCTGGTGTTAATTCTATTAGGCTAAACTCAATATGCATAGTAGTTTATTAGTTTATTGTATTATAATTACTTTTTCCATTGTGTAGATGTCGTTTGATTCGACTCTAAGTCCAAACATGGTATACTTATGTCTGCATCTAGGAAGTTTCGGACTTTCAAGACTACATTGACTCAAAAGTTCATACTTCCATTTAAGGATGAACCCTCGGTCTTACAATTTCCTCCCCAACAATATTCTCATATAGAGAAAGATCAGTGGATATCGTTTGTTAATGAACAATTGAGTGAAGAATGGGATGTAAGTCATTCTAAATAAATTAAATGTCAATATTATCATTGTTTTGATAGGTAACTTCAACTAGATTTCTTGGAAGGATTATGCGAATCTTGCCCAAGAATTAGTAAGGCATTCGACTTAAATTAAATCTTTTATTCTAATATGTTTATGCTAATTAAATATATATGTTCATGTAGAACCTATCGAGTGATCCTTCTTATCGAGTGACTTTATGGAATGAAGCAAGAAAAGGAAAAAATAATGAATACTTTGATGAAGCTATTCGAGAATGTGCCAATCGAATTGTAAGTTTATATTGTGCAAAGTTTAAGATGGCATATGTATAATATCTGAAACTTGTGATGATATATATATTGTGTGAAAATTGTAATATGTTTTATAGGATAAATTTGTTGAAGTATATGAAGGTGAAGATGTTTTGACCAAAGCATAGGGTACGAAGGAACATTGGGGACGTATAAGAGGAATGGATGATTTTGTTTCCCATTCCCAATATTTCAAATTAGTAAAACCAAAGTCCTCAATGAGCCAAGAAATTAAAGGAGGCTCTAATGAAAAAAATGTTCGACATGGTAAAGTGTTAAGAGGAAAAACTCACGGCAGACAATCTCATCAGTCCAAATCATCTGTTGGAAGTGTTGCACTAAGTGCATCTGAAGAAGAAGATGCTGAGAAGATGCCTAAAGAAGATTTGGAGGTAATTTATTTGTTGTGACTTTTAAATTTTAATCATATTGTGTTTAACCATGCATAACATTAGTTCTTTTAAATTTGTTAAGGAGACACCATTCCACTTGGCTATATAAACTGTAGACAATATTGTTGCAGTAGCCACAACATTTGATGATGATGTGTCATGCTTAACTGTAAAGTTTTGATTGACATTGTCATGGGAGAAGATTTGCCTATACCAATTCCTGTGAAGGGAAAATTAGAGTCCTTAAATCAAGCAATGGGTAACTTCGTAACATGGCCTCGTGAACTTGTAGTTATGGTTGACGAAAAAAAAGTATGCCTCTTTTTCAGTATATGAGTTTGGTTATTTATTATTTTTCCTACTTTGAATTTTTATAACTTTGGTTATTGTAGGGCCATTCAACAACTAAGAGCTTTGGTCAGTCCTCCAAATATACTGATGCCAATGGTACCATCAAACTCTTGAACGGACAAGCCATGTATAACATGAATGATGTAGACATGACCCGTATCAATTTGGACGAGCATATATTTGGAAGAGACAAATTTATTTATTTAGGACGCGATGATCTGATCCAATATTGCAATATGGTTGAAATAGGCTACATGTGTATTTTGACATACATTACGTAAGTATTGCGCATCTAGATTCACTCATGTATATTTTGTTTCATGTTTGAATAATAACTTTTACTTTGTTTAGGTATCTTTGGGATGAATGTGGTCATGATATTATGAAGAAGTTTTTCATAATTAAACAAGCAAGAATATCGCCACACGTGAAGTCTCAAGATATTTGATCTAGAAATTTAGCCAACCAACTAGAATTGGCTAATTTTGACCAATTAGTCATTATTCCATATAACACAGAGTAAGTAAATACAAGTTCTTAAGTTATTTTTAATTTGTATTATACTTATAATAATATTTCAAAATTCTTGCTTATTATAGTTATCATTGGATATTGATTGTAATCAATCTACAAGAAAATTATGTTTATGTTTTGGACTCTATTCGAAGAAAGGTTCAAGAGGATTTTCATGGAGTTATAAATATGTAAGTGTAATTGAACTTTCTTAGCTCTTAATTGAAGTATTTATGTTTAACTAATGTTTTCAAACTATTTAGTGGATTGAAAACATGGTAAGCTAAGGACGATCTCCAACACCATTGATCTTCTCCAAAATGGAAACCTATAAAGGTAAATTTGCATTTATTTTTTAACAATTTATGTTCATTCGAACATAAGAATAATTGTTTTCAACTTCTTTATATGTAATGCCCCCTTCAATAAGATTCTGTAGGATGCGGGTACTATGTGCAAAAGTACATTCACGAAATAGTGCATAATCCTACTACTCCCATTACTAGCCTCGTACGTAAATTATTTATTTTTTATGTACTAGCTTTAATTTAATAAATGGATGTAAACTTATGTTGAATTTATCTTTTTTTTCTTATTTGTAGTTCAATACAAAAAATGCATATACCCAAGGAGAGATTGACGTAATTCAAACCCAATGGGCAAGTTTTGTTGGCCGATTTGTGTAAGGATGTACTTCTTGTTTTTTGTCCCAATAGAATGTAAATGCTAGCTTAGAATGAATGCAAATTTATCTAACCATGATCTATTTACTGGAAGATTTATGTATAATATTTTTGTGTTTATGGGATATTTTGTGTTATGTATTCATGAAATCAGTACTAATTGATATTTTTGAATGAGAGAAATGATGGCTTGGTGTAAGTATTCTATGAAAATGTGTTATTGTTCTACAAATGTTGATGATTAGTGTGTTTATTTCATATTTGATGAATATATGTAATTGATTGGAAATATTAATCTTGTTTGTGGATAAATTCAGAGGTGGAAGACAAATATTGATGGCTTGCTATGCAATTTTTTTTTTATATTTTTTTAATAAAAAACAATGACGGACATTTCCTGACCCAACACGAGACATATAATGTCGTTTTTAACTTTTTGGCCGATATTAAAAATGGACTCGACAACGGAATTTAAAAAAACGGACAATAATTGAAAAAAACGGTCATAGATTCTGGGCTTCAATGTCAGTTTAAAGGGTTTCAATGGATTCTAGGCTTCAGTTGACAACCGACATTAAAGCCCGAAATTCTTGTAGTGAATGCTACATAATCTTCTTTTATCATTTGTTAACCACACATACATAAAAAAACAATTAGCTAGTATCAACACAAAACCTATATCTTCAAAACTTATAAAAGGAATTACGCTTTTGAAGAAATCATGACTCAAATACTTCAGCTAGTTTTTTGTTTACAACTAATTTTATCTTGTAACAGTTTATTGGTATATGTTATAAATACCACTGATCATAAAAAAAAAAAGTAAGTTCATCATTTTCTATTTTTCTGTAAACAAACAAGTTGTACGCAATCTTCTTAGTGAAAAAGAATGTGATCCCTTGGATGTAGGCATCTTGGCTGAACCATGTAATCCTATGTGTTTCTTCTACTTGTCTTTATCTTCTTCGTTCGATTGACTTTAATCTTTCTGTAAATCATGTGTAAACAATCCTTTTTTCAAATCGTATCGAATTCTAGAGTATCAAGTTGAATCATGCATCAATTTCTTCTATCGAGTAGCTTCAAGTCAGTCATTTTCGTCTTCGAGTTGCTTCGAGTAAAGATCAAGACTCATCGAGTTCCTTCGAGTATTGACAAGCATTAATTGAGTTCCATCGAGGAAATAACAGAAACTCGTCCAAGATAGAAGGAAATTTGAATCGAGCATCGAGTAGAAACATATCGAGCATCGAGAATTTGAAAGAGTCTTTCTTAGCCATTTCTTCCTCATCTCAGTATTGATCCTGAGTAATTGGGCCTAGAGAAGATTGAATAACCCAACAATTTATGGTATCAGAGCATTTGAAGATCATCAAAGTCAACATTCTTGGAGCATCAAGATACTCACGAAAACCAGTCTCGATACTCGATCAGATCAGTGATGGTTGTTACAAGATTTGAAATAGAGAAGTTCGATGGAAAGGGACATTTTGGTCTGTGGAAGACCAAAATCAAAGCTATTCTTGGACAACAGAGAGCTCATAAGGCCCTTCTAAATCCGTCAACTCTGCCACCTACATTAACAGCTCAAGAAAGTGAAGGTATGGAACTTAGAGCCTATGAGACTTTGGTTCTTAATCTCAGTGACAACATCTTGAGATAGGTGATCGATCAAGACACGACCTACAAGATGTGGGTCAATTAAAAGGTATTTTTGCAACCAAGAATCTCCCCAACAAGATGTATCTAAGGGAAAAGTTCTTCACTTTAAGATGGATTATGCTAAACCACTATTAGACAAGTTGGCTAAGTTTAAGAGGATAGTTTCTAAGTTCAAGAGCCTTGGTAAAAAGATTGGCAATGAGAATGAAGCCTTTGTTTTGTGAACTCTCTACTCGAAGCCTATAAGGAGGTAAAGAATGCCTTGAAATATGGCAGAGAATCAATTACCACTGATGTCATTATTTCAGTATTGAGAATAAGAGAGTTAGAGCTTTAGTCAGTAAAAAAGAAGCAGCCTGGTGTAGAGGGTCTGTTTATCAAGCACAAGAACAAGCAGAATCAGTCTAAAAGGGCTAAAAAACTGTCTGGTGAACAGCATAAACCCAAAACCAAGATGAGATATAACTACTGCAAGAATAAAGGACACTTGATAAGGGATTGCTATAGCTTAAAAACGAAAAATAAGGAAAAAGAGAAGGATCAGAAAGGAAAACAGCCAGAAGTTTCAGTGGTTGAAGGGTCCTACTTCTATTATGAAGCCTTAGCTTCTACTAGAAACAAAGTCAACCAAATAAGTCCTCTTGGGAAATATGACGGGGTATTTAACACTGGCTATACCTATCATATGACACCCTTCAGACCTTGGATTAATACCTACAAGGATGGGGATGGAGAATCTGTTTACATGGGGAACAATGAAACCTACAAAATCAAAGGGGTTGGTTCAGTATCCTTAAAGCTAAAGGATGGATCAATCAATCTTCTAAAAAATGTGAGACATGTACCTTTGCACAAGAAAAATTTGATATCTCTGGGTATGCTTAACCCCATTGGGTGTGATTGCAGAGGAAAAAGTGGAATCCTAGAGGTGATTAAGGATTCTAAGATAGTGTTGGTTGGTGAAAAGGTCAATGACGTCTATATTGTAAGAGGAATGGAGATGATGACTAGTGACTACACTGTTTCAACAGCAAGCTTGATAGAGGCAGACTTGTGGCACAAAAGACTATCCCATATCAGTGAAAAAAGGATGCAAGCACTGTCTAAATAAGGTATACTGCCTAAAGGGATCAGTGAGCACCTTTCCTTCTATGAACACTATATTCTAAGGAAAGGAACCAGATAAGGATTCACAAAATTTCAGCATACCATCAAAGGAACATTGGATTATGTCCATTCTGACCTATGTGGACCATCTCTTACACTAAGTCTTAGTAGTTCAAGGTATTTTCTAACCTTTATAGATGACTTTTCTAGGAAGAGTTAGATATAATTTCTTAAAACTAAGGACCAAGTTTGTGGGAAGTTTAAAGAATGGAAAGCTATGATAGAAACCCAAACATCTAAAAGGTTAAAATACTTTAGAACCAACAATGGGCTTTAGTTTTGCAATGAATACTCTGACAAATACTATAGTGAGAATGGTATAACTAGGCATAGAACTGTGAGGTATACACCTCAAAAAAATTAGGTTGTTGAGAGGTTAAATAGAACTATAATGGAAAGGGTTAGATGTTTGCTTTCTGATGTTATCCTAAGTGAAAATTATTGGGCAGAAGCTACAACCTACACAGGGTATACCTTGAATAGGTTCCCTCACACATCTCTAGAGTTGCTTACCCCTTAGGAGAAATGGACTAATCATTCTCTTAATCTAGATAACCTCAAGGTCTTTGGATGTGTAGGGTTTGTTCACCAAACAAAGGAAAAGTTGAAAGCCAGAGCAGTTAAGTGCTTTTTTGTAGGCTTTACAGAGGGTGTCAAAGGATTTAAAATGTGGCATCCAGTAGAGAGGAAGTTCATAATTAGCAAAGACATCAATTTTAGAGAATAGGAGATGTTTATGCAAAAGGAGAAAAGGCTTGAGGATGAAGGTGAGTCTTCTACCACAACAATTGAGGAGAAGTTACCTATCGAGCAACCAATAGAATCTAACTAACCTAGTGACACAGAAGAAGTTGAGGAAGATGCAAGGGAATAAGAGGAGACTATAAATGAGCAGCCTGATTTGAGTCAATATGTCTTAGCTAGAGATAGACAAAGGAGAACCATAACCCCTCCAGCAAGATGTACTGAAATGAACTATATGAATTTGGTTCTAAACGCTATTGTGGCTCCTACTAACCAAGAACCAACAACCTTTGAAGAAGCAACAAGTTTTGCTGATGCAAGGGATTGGATAGAAGCTATGAATGAGAAGGTGTATTCACTAAATGTGAATGACATTTGGTCCTTAGTTCCTCTGCCTAAGGGTTATAAGCCAGTTGCCTCTAAATTGGTTTTCAAACTTAAGGAAGGTGCATCTTGTGATAAAAAAGATAGGTATAAAGCAAGGTTGGTTACGAAGGGGTTTACTCAAAGGGAAAAAATAGACTACTCAGAGATTTTCTCTACAGTTGTTAAGCAAACCTCCACAAGACTTCATGTATCCTTGGTTGCTCAAAATAACTTAGAATTGTATCAACTAGATGTGAAAACTGCCTTCCTTCATGGACATCTAGAAGAGACTATCTATATGATGCCTTAAGGGATTTGAAGTTAAAAGAAAAGAAAATCTCTATTACTTACTCAACAAGTCAATCTATGAATTAAAACAATTACCTAGGTACTGGTATAGAAGATTCAATGACTATATTTCTAGCATTAGATTCAAAAGAAGTTCATTTGACATATGTGTTTCTGTAAATACAGGTTCCTACTAGGATAAGGTTTTCCTACACATATATGTAGATGATATGTTACTGGCAGATAGGTCCAAGGATGATCTAACCTGTGTTAAGAACCACTTAAAAAGGGAGTTTGATATGAAGGACTTGGGAGAAGCAAGCAAGGTCCTAGGAATTGAAACCTTAAGGAACAAGGAGGAGTTTGTTCTAAGCATCAATCTGTCTAACTATTGTGAGAAGATCCTAAAAAGGTTCAATATCAGTGATGCTAAACCTGTAAGCTTACCTATTGCTCAGCACTTCAAGCTATCCTCAACAAACTCTCCTAAAGATCCTGACCATGAACACAAGAAAAAGATGTCAGTCATACCCTATAGTCAGTCAGTCGGAAGCCTGATGTATTTAATGATTTCTACCAGACTTGATCTCTCATATTAAACTAGCCTTGTTAGTAGATATATGTTTAACCCAGGTAAAAGACACTGGGAGGCTACTAAATGGATCCTAAGGTACTTAGTTTGGTCTAAAAACTCAAGAATAGTCTACCAAAAATCAGCTGAACAAAACATAGAACTATATGGATATGTGGATGCTGACTATGCTGGTAATTTAGACAAAATAAGGTCCCTAGCAGGTTTCCTATTCTTTTATGGTTCTAATCTAATCAATTGGAAAGCAACACTATAGCCTATAGTAACCTTATCTACAACAAAAGCTGAATATATGACTAACGAAAGCAATTAAAGAGGCATTGTAGTTCAAGGGATTGCTGAAAGACTTTGGAATAGATCAAATAGTGGTAAAAATCTATTGTGACAATCAAAGTGCTATCCACTTATCTCGAAATCCACAATACGACACTAGAACTAAATACGTTGATAAAAAATATCACTTCATCAGAGACAAAGTAGTAAATTGGTCAAATAGAAATAGAAATCCAAAAAGTTCACACATCAGACAATGCAGCCGACATGTTGACAAAACCTATTTCAAAGCTTAAATTGGTCAAATATCTAGAATAGGTTGGTTTCGAACTTCTAGACACATGTTAGACACAATGGTCAGAATCGGGAAGATTAGAAGATTGCAAGGCATTAGAGTCAAGGTGGAGAATTTGAAGAAATTGTGACTCAAATACCTCAACTAATTTTTGTTTATAAATAACTTTATCTTGTAATGGTCTGTTGATATATGTTATAATACCACTGATCAAAAAATAAAAAAAGAGTAGGTTCATCATTTTCTATTTTTCTGTAAACAAACAAGTTGTATGCAATCTTTTTAGTGAAAAAGAACGTGATTTTTTTATGGACGTAGGCATCTTGGCCGAACCACGTAATCCTGTGTGTTTCTTCTTCTTGTCTTTATCTTCTTCATTCGATCAACTTCGATCTTTCTAAAAATCGTGTGTATACAATCTTGTTCTCAAATTGTATCAAATTCTGGAGTATTGAGTTTAATCGTGCATCGATTTCTTCTATCGAGTAGCTTCGAGTTAGTCATTTTTGTCTTCGAGTTGCTTTAAGTAAAGATCAAGACTCATCGATTAGTGTCGAGTATCGACCAGCATTAATCGAGTTCCATTGAGGAAAGAATAGAAACTCGTCCAGGATAGAAGGAAATTCGCATCGAGTATCGAGTAGAAACATATCAAACATCGAGTATCTAGCATCAAGGATTTGACAGAGTCTTTCTCAGCTATTTCTTCATCATCTTAGTGTTGATCTTGAGTAATTGTGCCTAGATATGATTGAATAACCCAACCGCATCACCTATGAAACTAAATTTAGAAATGAGTATTAAGATTTAGAAACCTAATTTAGAAACGACATTAATAAAATAAAAACATCTAAACTTGAACTTGGAATCACATAAAACAAAGAAAACCATAAGAAATTAATTCTAAAATGTGGCTGGTATACTAATAACCTTTTTGCTCTGTAATAATATATCTTCATGGATATGTTCACCAACGTAAAGAACCTTAAAAGAAACAAAAAGAGAAAAGGGTTGAATAAGAAATTGAGGTGAAATATGAAGATTAAACATTAAAATGTTGGATATGATATGATATAACACACAATTGAATTCTATAAATTCAAACAAGTTATAAAACTGAGGATGGAAGACTTGTTCTATGGAAAATTTGAAAAACAAGTAACTTCTGCCCCATTTGGTAACCATTTGACTTTTTGTTTATAGTTTTTGAAAATTAAGTCTATTATTGGAGATTTGGTTTGTTGGCTTTATAAATTTCTATAAGGTAGTGGTTATGCAAATGTCTCAAATAAAGCCTTAACATCTAGTTGTAATCAGAATATTTTCTTGCAGAATATTTTCCTTATGTGGAAATATCCTACTGTGATATTTAGTCCAATATGTTCCTTTTTTGAAGTGCAACTTTTTATTCCAAATGAGGGCTTGTTTTCTTTATTGAATTAGAATATTTAAAGAGAGTTTTGTAGACCATTTAGGGTTGCCGCATTTTTTTAATTAAGCAAGATGTTTTATGTATTATGGCTAAACTGTTGTACATTGTGTTCTTGCTCGTTTACTCACTATTCCACTGTACAAGTTCTTCATCCGTTGAATACAATACATCGAAGATTTTTATGGTCTTAAGGGGAGCCTGAGCCATAGCTGCTAGAGAAGAGATTCACAGTCGTAGGGGGAACCTAAGACTCGGCTTCGGAGGAGGAGTTCTCCGTCTTAGGGAGATCCTAAGATTCATCTATGAAGGGAGCTCATTGTCTTGAAGAAAGATATCATCGTGAGAGGAGTCTCACACACTCGGGTGTCGACGTGTGAAATGGTAATATTAACATACTTAGGGGGGAGCTTAAGTTCTATTGAGAGGAAGTCTCACATCTAGGGGGAGCCTAGGTGATGTGTGGGTTAAGCTTTACGTTTACTACTGTAGTAGTTGGTGTATTATAAATAAGTACTACGTTGTAAACTTCTTAATTCTTTAATATTAGTGGAATATCTTTCCTCGGCACTTTACCCCCTCAGATGTAATTGTTTATCACCAAATTGGGTTACTAACTGTTGTGTTCCTTTACTTGTTTATTTGTTGTCAGTAATTTTGTTGTTATAGTTGTTGTTAGTACTTTCTGGTTAACATCTACATATCGAGTGACGAGTCATCCTATCGCTCTTTCACCTATAAACATCCATTTTACTTCTAAACTTCTTGCTTCATCATCTACGTTTTACCATTGTTTTCAAAAATCAAGTTATGTTTTGGAAACTAAAAGAGGTAGTTTGTAAAAACATTTTTTAAAATTTTTTTGAATTAGAATAATAACTGAATTCTTTTGCTTAAAAAAATTAAAGCATGATGAAAATTTAAGAAAAATAGGCTTAATTTTAAAAAATAAAAAATGAAAAACTAAAAACAAAATAGTTATTGAACGAGGCATTTGAGAGGAGGCCAGAGGTTGATGTGTCCACCATGGATGGTGGTGGTGAACTTGACACGAAGAAATTTGGAGGTGATGATTGGAGGTGTCTATAGACATTTAAAAACGTATGCATACATACATGTATGTGTGTGTATCCATTGAAAAAAAAAAATACATGCCCATTGAAAAAAAATACATGCCCATCGAAAAATATCAATATTAGCCCAAATAGAAGGTCAAAGAATTCTATTTGTGTTTAATATCTACAAAAGGGAGAAGATTAATTTGTTGCAATCCGAAGTTGTTATTGCAAGAAAATTAAATATAAAAAAAAAAAAAAAAATACAACCCAAGTAGAAACTCAAAAAATAATCACAAAATCACAATCATATACTATAACACCAAGCAGGACAACTGTAGGAGAGATATAAGGTGTGTTTGATTTTACTTTTCAAGAGTTTAATTTTGAACCAGAGGAGTTTATTAGAGAAATAAGGTAGTTTTTTAAGTTCATTAGAAAAAAAGGTCGATTTCAAATTATTTAGGAAAAAAAGGGCAAAAATTTTGTCCTTATTAGAATGCATCTCTTGAGATGCATTTTACAAATTTTTTAAAAACTTTTTTGACCGGTCAACATTAAAAAGATATTAAACGAATGATTAAATTGGTGCAGGTTTGAATGTGTCTGTTGAGTAAACGCATTCAACGACCCTTTCCAAATTTTGCGGACACAGTTGAGGTCTTTGACCTCTTTGACCATGCCAATTTTTCCACCGTTTTTAACCATTTCCACTTCATTCCTCCTTAAAAATGTAACAATTTTTTACAATTCTTTCATCTTCTTCTAAACTCTCTTTATCATGGAATTTATTTAGAAATAATGAAGGTTTGAATATTAAATTTATTTTGGATTTTTTTTTTTGTTAGATTTACTTTGTATTATATGCTCTCTTATGTTAGAAGAAGTCGAAAATCTAACTAAAAGTTTCATCTAATAAATTGTACTATTCATCCTAATATTTAAAATTTTACGATGATTAAAAAACAAAGTTGCTTGTCTGTGTAAGAGAATCTTTATCATTGATTTTTAGAAATATTGAATGTTAGAATAACAAATTTATTTTAGGTTTTTGGTAAGATTTACTTTGTGTTATATGCACTCTTATGTTAGAATAAGTTGTAAATCTATTCAAAATTTTAATGAAGGATTAAGTTTAAATTTCTTTTGAACAGTATAGAGCTAAAATGAAATAAGACTCAAACTATACATAACAAAATAATATTTTAACATTTCATTTATGTTTTAAAAATTAATATAAAAAAATAACCACATAATCCCAAACTTTTTTTATTTGGAATTTTTACGTCTTGTAAAATTAAATTATGAAACATGATTCGTTTAAAAAAGTAATTTTAGTTTGCATACAGAAAATTGACATATATGAAATAATAAGGGAGAATCATCTGAAATATAACATTCTTTTTATTTGATTATCTTTTGTTAATTTTTTATTCTTCTTTTAGATTAAACATGGGTGTTCATATGTTTCGTAAGATGGACATTACTTTATTTTTTTACGAGAAAGATTACTAGCCAACACTAACATATAAGAATAGAAAACATTAAAGAAAGAAGTTATCAAGTAGATTTTAATTTAGTTAACAAATTATATGGTTTAGATATCGGAAAGTTTGTGATCATAACAAATTTATCATTTTAAAAAATAAATGGACAAAAGTTAGTTTACATCAAAACATAAATCGTAGTCATCAAGCTTTCAATTTTGTTAAATTTAAATTGATGCAAAATAATGTTCAATTCCAGTCATCTTAAAATGGTTAATTGTATATTTAATGTAGTTTTGGAGAATAGTTAGGCAAAAGATACATTTCAAGTAATCTAGGAAAATGGGGCAGTTTTTTCGATTTATTGGAAAGTGTGCACTAATAAAACTATTTTCACACCAAAAAAGATTACATATGTGAGTAGTTGAAGCTTAATATTTGTCCGAACAATTTTTTATAAGACTCAAGAGACTAAAAATCTTTTGGGTTTTGTGTCCTAGAACTCGTGGTTTGTAAACAATAAATTTTTTTTTTTTTTCTGAAAATTCAATAAGTTGTTATTGAAAATATGTATTTCTTATTTCGTTTTAGAAATAAATCTAATAATCTAAAAGATCCATGACTATTACATGAGTATTTGAACTTTATGAGGAGACATAAAAGTAGAGCCAAGTTACAGGGCTCGAGGTTCGAGTAAATAGTCAAAATGATCTATAGTATACGAATGAGGTTGGGTGCCTTATTTTGGTAACGAGCCCACTCTGTAGTTGTTACAAGAAGTTATAAAGTGCTACAGATGATGTGATCCTAATTCATACATGTTATGACATGAGAAGTGAGAACGTCCTGTGCAATGGGTTTTTACAAGTTTAAACTACGAAATCAATTACTCTTACTTTCTAACGTTGTTTATGACTATTTCAAAGCAATGGCCTAGGTAACTTGACCTTAATTCTGAGCTAACTATGAACTCTTGTTTATACGAAATTATCCTTAGACTTGCATAGGTGAGGATTGTCTCAACAGTGCCAACTCAATAAACCTCCATTTCAGGGGTAAGATCGAGTAGATAGCTGGGGACATAGGGTGCAAGATGAATTCACTCCTACCCACTTTAGGGATTGCAGAGAGGTTGTTCTCTTAAGTGTTTACTCTGGGTCTTGAACATGGGGCTCCACCTCTCATTGGCCCGAGAGGACTCGGTTTGTTGATCAGATCACAAATTAAATGTTCATTAGAGAATCAGTGAGACTTAAAGAACAAGAGGTAATCTTGGAAGTAAAACAGACATTTGACCTAGTTGTTATTGCAAACAACCTGTAAAGGGTTAACTTACTAATCATTGTTATATTGAGTGGACATAACATATCTACAGTGAGGGGAGTGCAACTAAGTTCTTTAGTGGAGTGACCCAGTAGTTAACGAATGTGGGTTAATTTGGTCTAAATAGTTTAGCCAACTAATCTCGGATCGTTGGAGGCCATGATCTATAGGTCCACATGGTCCCCTTACTAACTCGTAAATGGATTAGCCTTGGAGTAGCATGATAAGTTGATTTGAAACGTTCAAATTAAAATTAAGAGAATTAGTAATTATATGAGATATAATTGTGCGTTTCATTTTGGAATTAAACAAAATTGGAGAATCGATTAATATTTAAATATTAAATTCATGAATAGGGATTCATGATGGTGGATTTAGTGTTAAATTAATTTAATATTTGATATTAAATTAGTTGAATTAATTAAATTGTTTAATTAATTATTAATTATTAATTTTATTAGAAAAATTAATCTTAAATTAATTTTTGTAAAATTAAATACAATTTCAGTTTTAATTATTGAATTAAAAACTCATATTATGTTTTAATTTGAGAAATTACAAATTAAAAGAAAAAGAAGAAGAAAATTGGAAATGGAAAAGTTGGGATTTTCCCACTTCCATTTCGAACTTGCTTGGGATTTTTCCACTTCTATTTCGAACTTGTTTACACATAATCCACTTCACATTTTTCCGCCAAATCCAAGCATAAGCTGCAATACATGCAGCATTCCTTCTTGCATGATGATCATGTATTATATAATGAAGAATCTTAGTGGAATTCAATATACAATTGGGTGGATTAGGTTGAAGATCTTCAAAGGTTAAAGATAAGTTTTCAGCTAGAAAACCAGAAACCTTTTCTCTCTTTTCCCTTAATTCCAACTAATTTTGAGTCCCACAACTCAATTCAATGCACCAGGAGGCTAGTAGGGAAGATCTTGTGATGGTTCACAAGTTGAATTCAAGAAGATTGCAACTGAGAATCGTGATTCAAGGTTCTTCAAAGGTATGTCATGAAACCCCCTTTGTATATTATAAGCATGCTTAAATTTGAGCCAAAGTTAATGAATTAGAATGCTTAATGATCCGCTTTTCTTCTGTTACATGTTTCCTAACTCTAACAAAATCAAAGGTTCTATTATTTACTTTGTTGTGTTTTTACTTTTTCATATTTTGATTAATCCACCAATATATGCTCTAGATTTTTTTGGCAAAGAAAAAAAAATTCTATTATAGTCGTTGAACTTTAAAATTTATTCAATATTAATCTCATATGAAATAATGATTGATTCATTCAAATTAGAATACTATTGTAGTCATGGAAGTTGAAAATTTGTTCAATATTAATTTCTTGTGAAATAATGTGCAATTTGTTCAATTTAGGATACTATTATAGTCATGGAACTTTATTAGTTTCCATTCCATAATGATTCTATATATATTCTATAAATATCTATTAAGCATAGAAATATTAAATTTGGACATTTGAGTGTAGATGGAATAAGTTGTAAAAGGTCTATATAAAAAACAAAAAATAATATCAGACAAATTGATATTGCAAATGGTAATTTCCCCAAAATATGTCAAGTTTATTTTTCTTCTTAATATATACTTACATAGTCTTTGGAAAATATTAGATTGAATTGGCCAAACTACAATAGACGTCATGGGGTATCTATGTTATATGCATGAAAACATTGTTAATGGGCTAAACTGTGTAGAATATGATAGACAACCATCTCTTCATATAAACATGTATCATCAAGTTGACTTCAACACATTCATCGATGGATCATGTGATGCAGTATGCATAGATAGAGATGATGGGGTAGAGGTAATATTTAGATATGATAGTTATATAGCGGGATCTACTTTCTACATTCCTATCTCATTTCGAAGTGAAGCTAATTTACGGTTCATGACGAGCATATCCTCCAAATACAGTTGAACTTCACATATCCCGACCCACCGTCCCAAGTCCAACCTCAACAAGAGAAGTTGAAAATACTATTGAGTTGGAAAGTCATAATGTGGATGAGGAACATTGGGATCCAACTATTGACGGAGAAGAAGATGAAATAGATGATGATGATGATAGCAATTTAGATGAACAACCTTGTGAATTTTATGGTGTTCATGAAGTCCTTAAAACCTTCATTGAGATAGACCTGGACGACATGAATATTCTACCCAATTCGACAACATAGAGAAACAATAATATGGGTATGATACCTTGTTTAAAAGGACAATGTTCAAATTAAAATTTGATTTAAAGAATGCAGTAAAGGTCTATTCAATCATTCAACATCAAAATTTTGAAGTCATTGAGTCGAAGAAAATAGTATGGGCTATTAGGTGTAAAAGATATAGCAACAGTTGCATATGGAGACATCGTCCGTCTACAATAACATACATGATAAATTTGAAATTACCTAGTATATTGGCCCTCATTCTTGTGTGTATGCAAGATTGAATCAGGATCACAATCAATTGGACTCAAATCTAATTGTGTCTGAGGTAAGCAGCGTAGTTTAAAAATAAATTCATCTATTGATGTTAAAACATTACAAGATATTGTCTTGAAAAAAATATGGTTATTTCATTAGTTATTGGAAAGTGTGGGACGGAAGAAGAAAAACAATTGCCAAGATATTTGGAAATTCGATTGAATTGTGTAATTTACAGCCTAGATGAATGAATATCTTACAAATCACAAACCCCAGTAGAGTTATCCATTGGAGGCTAAATGAGGTGGATTGTGATGATAGGATTGTCATGTTAAATAGCATGTTTTGGCCAATTGGACCTCTCATTGAGGGTTTCAAGCACTGCAAACCGCTACTTCACATTGATGGAACCTATTTGTATGGAAAGTATGAAGGAACATTGCTGATAGCTATCTCAGTCAATGCAAATGGACACGTTTATCTAGTTGCATACGTTATTGTACCGAAGGAAAGTGCTGATTCATGGGCTGGTTTATTGAAAAATTTATGAAATCATGTGGTGCATGGAAGGGAGGGAATATGTCTAATTTCAAATAGAGACAAGGGTATTATATCTGCTGTGTGAAACCCTAAGAATGGCTAGCCAGATGTACACAACAAATTATTCTTGTGACATGTGCCTAGTAATTTTAACCACAAGTATAAGAATAGTATGTCGAAGAGCTTGGTATATAGTACAGGATCAAAATTTCAAGTTCGAAAGCTTAATGACTATATGGTCAAACTTCAAACAACAAACCCTATTTGCTTACGATTTTTTACTTCCATAAATCTTAAATTGTGGAACCAGTCTTATGATGGTGGTCATCGTTATAGTTGGCTAATCACGAACATGGCCAAAAGTACAAATGTTGTCAAATTTAATTAATTTCATAAATTAATTATTAAACAAAATTTAATTAATTTAATATCAAATATTAAACTAATTTTAACACATATCCATCTTTATATATTTAAATCATATTTAAATATATAAATTCTCCTATTCCGTTTAATTCTAAAATTAAACATGTAATTACATCTCATATAATTACTAATTCCTTTAATTCTAATTTGAACGTTTCAAATTAACTTATCATGCTATTCTAGAGCTAGCCCATTACGAGCTAGTAGGGGGACCTCGCGGACCTACAGATCATGGCCTCCAACGATCCGAAATTAATTGGGTGAACTCATTAGACCAAATTAATCTCCATTCGTTAACTAATGGGTGACTCCACTAAAGCACATAAATGCACTCCCCTTACTGTAGATATATTATGTCGATATGATTTAACCATAATCAGCAAGTCGAACCTTCACAGGTTATTCGTAATAACGGCTGGGTCAAATATTTGTTTTACCCCCGAGATTACGTCTTATTCCTCAAGTCCCTAGTGATCCTGTAATGAACAATTGGTTTGTGATCCAATCACTAAACCAAACTCTCTCAGCCTAGTGAGAGGGTGGGGCCCCTTGTTCAAGACCTGGATTCAGTACTTGAGAGAACAACCTTTCTCCTATCCCTAAATGGGGTAGGTGTGAACTCCATCTTGCACCCTATGTCCCGAGCTATCTATCCGGTCTTTCCCCTGAAATGGGAGTCTTATTAAGTCGACATTGTTGAGCCAACCCTCAACTATGCAAATCTAAGGGCAATCCCGAATAAACAGGAGTTCATAGTTAGCTCAGGATAAAGATCGAGTTACCTAGGTCATTTAGGTGAAATAGTCAGTCTTAAACAGTAAACATCATTATAAAGTAAGAGTGACTTATTTCTTGGTCCTGATCTTATGCAAACTCATTGTATAGGACGCCCCCACTCCTTATATCATAACATGTACCAATTAGGATCACATCGTATGTAGCACTTTACAACACTTTGTAACAACTACAGAGTAGGGCGCATCCAATGATTTTACCAGAATAAGGTACCGAACCTTATTCATGTACCATAGATCATTTTGACTATTTACTCGAACCTGATCCACTCTTATGTCTCCATATAAAGTTCAAGTACTCATACAATAGTCATGGGTCTTAGTTTATTAGATTTAGACTTTCATTCAATTTATGAGATCAATAACAAGTATATTGATTATAGAAAATGTTTATTTTACAAACTGTGAGTTTTTAGGACATAAAACCCAACATGTATCCCTTGTCAATTAATTTGTGCAGTTGAACCTTTAACTCCTTTAACTCAGCTGGCGCCATTCTTTACGGTGCCTATGATATGAGAGTTGTTCCTGGAATTAAGTCAATAGTGAACTCCAATTCTCTATCGGGTGGCAATCTCGATAATTCCTCAAGAAATACATCTAGGAACTCATTTACCACTAAAACATCTTCTGGTTTCAGCTTTTTCTCATGAGCAATCACAACATGAGCCCAATAAGCCTTACATCCCTTGCTCAGTAGCTTCTTAGCTTTCACTGCTGATATCATACTTCCTACAGTTAATCTTTTGCTTCCTACCAGGATTACGTCCTGGCTGTTTGATCTCCTGAACACGACCTCTTTCTTGTAACAGTCCACTAAGGCACGATATTTACTTAGGAAATCCATCCCTAGGATGGCATCAAACTCTAACAAATCCAAGGGAAGTAAATCAACATAAAAATCCTGACCATTGATCAGCACCTCACAATGTTTATAACATTATGCTACTATTATCACATCTCCTATAGGGGTAGAGATATATAACTCTTCAGACATAGGCTCAGACAACCTATCTATACTAGATGCAAACATGCTAGATATAAATGAATGTGTGGCACCAGGGTCGAATAAAACATAAGCAAACTGTCTACATAACATCATACTATCAGTCACAACATTTGGATACTCTGCTTCCTCCTAGTGTGTCACGACATACACTCGCCCTTTCTGTTGGGGTCGACCTACGACACCCTTCTGCTTGGCACCACTTGATCCTTTACCTTGATTTCCAGTGCCCTTCGATTGGTTAACCTGTGTTGTTGGGGCTTCCTTGTTCACCTGGGGACAATCTCTCTTCAAATGCTTTGCTTGACTACATTGGAAACATACCCCTCTTACACTATAGCACACTCCAAGATGCCTCTTGCCATAACTAGGGCACATTAGTTTCCTATCTGTACTGGCTACAGACTCACCAGCTCGTGGCATCTCTGGTCGGCTGACTGCAATGGCCTTGGGTCTTGATCCTCTTTCTAGATCCCTGCCAACTCATATCCCTAAATTGACTTCTACTAGACCGACGTGCAACTGAGGGTCAGGATCCCCTATCTCTTGGCCCTACTACAGCCTCACCACCTCTCTGCAACAGCTCATCATCTGCTAAACTCCACTCCATTCGTATTGTTGTTTCTACTAACTAGTTAAAGTCTAACCAATTAGCCGTAGATGTCACCGGAGTTCTAATCTCTTTCCTCAATCCTTGCTCAAACTTCCTACATATATCTCTTTCCTCAGCAATAATCGGCAGAGCATACTGTGATAATTCTGTAAATTTCTGCTTGTATTCTGCCACTGACATTGTTCCCAGTGTTAGTCTAAGGAACTCATCCCTTTTCGCATCTCAAAAAGAGTTGGGGTAATACTTCTCTTCAAAGGCCTTCCTAAACTCAGGCCATAACAATGAATTCGTACTGACTCGTCTAACGGATACTACCTTCCACCATTTCTCTACTTGTTTCTGCAGTAAGAATGTGGCTAATCCTACCTTCTTGTCTTCTAGGCAGCCCATAACATTAAAATATTTTTCAATTACATCCAACTATACCTCAGCTTCAGCTGGGTCTGCTGTACCTTCGAATGTCACAGCCCCTAGGGCCTTAAGCCTTTCAATACTATACTTCTTCTCTAGGTCGGCCCGTACTGAGCCTACACTGGCTACCAATCTCTGTGCTATTATATCAAAAACTATATCTTCTAGTGGAGGATCTATCCTCACCTGGGGAGTACTAGACTCTCCCTCAGACGTCATTTCCCGACTTCCTTGATCTACTACCTTTCTCTTTCTTCCCGGTGGGTTCTTCCTAACCTCAGGGCCTCTAGCGGTAGGGTCAGTATTCTTGTCTCCTATGTGCTTGCGTTGTCTGCCACTTTGCCTCGACTTTTCACCTTTTAAAATGTACACATGTCAGGGACTCACACTTTAGGGACTTAGACTTATGCATCAACTCTCCCTCTCATTCCCAAAATCTTATGCTCTGATACCAACTTGTCACACCCCCTTCCCAGATTATCCTATGAACCTGGAAGAAGATGCGATGGTAGCAGTTACTAGCCTTATTGCTAGCACTTACCACCTTTACTTTCTTATTTCACTCTTGAAGTGCCAACCTGATAAACATTATTAACTTATACAATTAGCTCACATTCGCAAGGCTCAACATAATTCTATATGATCACACGTTTAACAACATTGACACAATATCTACAGATAAAATATTTGTAGTTGGCCCAAACTTTACTAACAAAACCCTGTTTCCCCTCAAAACATGTGTGCATCGATATAGATCATTAACCTAAAATGTTTTAACTAGCCGGGTCTTTCAGTGGCAAGCAACAACAGGATCAACCTTGAGGAATTTGACCACTACTTGTGAAAGGAAAACATAGGAAAACTATGAGCTAGTTGCCCAGTGAGTGACTATAGAAATCATATTACATCACGCTTCACATTATTATTAAACATGTAAACATACTAGAAAAAATTTCAAGCAACTTCCTTTAAAGTACGAACATAGTCTTCATCAAACTTTTGAGAAGAAAACTCAATAAACATCAATAAACATCATTAAGCCTTAGTTGAGAACGAGCATATATCGCTCTAGCTCCCAACATTTGTATCTGGCCAAAAGATCCATACTTCAACCTCTCATTCAAAACTACCTACGTGCACGTGGAGTTTACTAAGTATCATCAACACCTTAGGTATTATTACTGAGGTACCTTCTCTTAGTCCTTCAGTACAAGGTTTTTCTCTAGCATCAAATCAAGCTTTAAAAGTAAAACATTTACATTATGAATCATTCAATCATAGCCTTTATCTGGAAACGCATGCTTCATCATAGAAACTTAACTTTTGTAATGAATTTACATATAATCTTGGCATGCGATAAAACATATATATGCTGGAGAAGAAATGCCATGCAATTCATAAGACATTTGTCGCTTAAGAACGTATAAACTTATCACCAAACATTACCGAAATTGCATAGTATTTTATGCACAAACATTGAAAACATTAAGTTCATTTTAGTCACTCACAACTTGTCTAGGCTCTTAATGGTTTGTAGGCTTCTCCTAGCTCCTCTTGGCCTGAAACTACATAATTCCTTGTTAGAATCCTTAGAATTCATATCAAGATGCTTCAAATAGTTTGTTTACTAGTGAAATCTTCATCAACAATTTCACCAATACTAACGAGACTATCATCATGAGCGAGACCTTTCTAATGGGCGACATCATCCTCATGAGCGAGATCCTCATGAGCAAGATCCGCATGAGCAAGATCAAGCACCACATTAGCGAGACTTACCAACACTAGCAAGATTCATACCAACACCAGTGAGATTCAGCCTAAAAATTCAGTGAGATTCTCCTTCTGAGCGAGATTTAGCACAAAAACTAGCGAGATTTACATCTTCCTTTTCACGCTCTTGCTCTCTCGGGTGAGCTGCTTCCTTGATCTTTCCAAGCAGCTGCCTGTTTACACACCAAATTCCTGTTTCGAATTAAAAAAATTATAACTCAAAATCCAGAACTCTTTTCAAGAAACTTCCTTCTACAAACTTGTTTAGAATTGAGTTAACTTTCTTACCTTAATTGTTCAGCCCTAAATTCCTTATAGTTTGGCATGGCTTCCAATATTTACCACTGGCTCTGATTAATCCGAGCACATGGCTTTTCTGCAATTTCTTCACTTTTCGACCTTCTTCCTGTGCGATCTTTCTCCAACAATCCAACAACAGAAACTCGATTCTCACAGCTTTCAAATGGCACCAAACTCACTTAATTGCTCGAGTTAGTTGCTAAAACCGAGCTTCTGAAGTTTATTTTCCTTTTTATACTTTTGACTACCTCCCATGTACAAATTATCAAACCACCACCTCACCCAGTAATGATTAAGTGCATTTCGGCCAAAATTAATTAATTAATTAATTAATCTTTTTTTCTCTTCTTTTCTTCGTAATTCCCTGTATTAAACAATAATTTCACTTATTAATTATTTAACATATTATCCTCATGGCTAAATATAATATAGGAAATGTAAAATTCGGGGTTAACATCAACTCCATCATGGAATACCCCAAAGCGGAAGCAATCGAATGCAATTGTGTCGCTAATTTTGTTTTATAAAACATAAAATTCAGAGGGATGAAAACATGGATAAACAAAAATATCATTAAGCATGCTACTCTACTAAGAATTAGAGAGAAGAAAAAGAAAACGAAAACTTACCCTTGAAGTCTCACTTCTTTGCGTTCTTCTCCAACAACATGAACAATCCTCTACTTCTCTTGATCTCCCAAACTTGGGACCACAAACACAACGAAGAGGATAACCAAAAGGAAAACACCACAAATCTTCCTTGTATTCTCAAGGATGAGGATCAATAGAGAGTGTGTAGGCTTCTAATGCTTAATTTTGGTAAAATGGAGAAGAATTTTCAAAGAGAATTTTTATGTGAAACTATTTCACATTTTGTTATCTCTATGTTATCACATAATAGAGAGAGAGAGAGATTGAGGGGAGTTATCAAAATAACTCTCTGTCCCCATTATATATATATCACTACCCACATTACTTGACGCTTGAAATTTTTGAGTACTTGTAACATATAAATTTGATGAAAAACGTCAAGAATAATGAAAAAAGAAAAAGTGGATGTTGGAAGAAATTTTTGGATTTTTTTTAATTCCATTTTACTTGACTTTATAAACGAGAAGTAATTTGTTGTTTATTTGTTTTATTTTCATATAAAAAAATAGAGATTGGCAAATATTTATAGATTTGTTCATTCCGTTTTTACTTGACGCTTTATAAACGTCAAGTAATTTATTATAGGTTTTTATATATTTAAAAAGCCCTTCACATTGGTGATCCATGTCGTGCAAAACCCTCCATCTTCATTTTTTTTATTTTTTCATTTTTCAATCGCTTCTGTTTGGGTTACCTTGAAGTCGCCGCATATCGAATCTTTTGTTTTCCTTCACATAGTCAGTGCCTTCTTGTTGCTGTTGTAGTGCCTTACGCCATCGGTTCCTTCACATTTTTAAATCAGTCTTTTCTCAAGGTATCGACGAACTTTCGATTGCCTTCATTTTTGGTTTCTCCATATTTTCTTCTGCGATCTCCTTCAAGAGAATATAATAATTCTCAAAGGTTGGGGCTTTGTTGGTTAGAAGATGAGATAATAATTTGCCCAATAGGATAATCAAAGACAGTCGCGTTTAATCATTGAATTTTTTCACGAACTGATTGTGAGAACTAATTTGTGCGGTAAAAGTTTTCTTGAGCGAAGAAAGAGAGAGGAAAAAATGGAGTTTTCAAAGGCCATTCACCATGAAATCAGAGGGACCCAGAATGATGCTCTTTGATTTTGACTCCAAGACGTGAAGAGCGATTTCGTCAGACCTCTTTTTGTCAAAGCCCTCTATGAAACTATAACTTCTCATCTCAATTTGTCTCAGTTTTTTTCAATCTAAGTTACCCTAATTGATTTCTATATGGGTTGGTCTCTTTAGTCATAAATTGGGTTCCGTTTTTGTAAATTATTGTAAAGTGGTGGTGGTGAGAATTTCATTTCTTCGTACTAAAATATGAATGACAGTGATTTATCTTAGTATCCAATTCAATAGCTCTTACTTTTTTGTCAAACTACTTCTTTTTTCTTTTTCTTTTTTAATTTTTCACTTTCACCTTTCATTATTTTGTTTCAAATTTAATTCATTACCCCTAGCAATTGCAATAATAATAAATCATTGCTTCAATTACAAATTTACTTTCTATAAGTGTTTTTCTTTGCCCAATAAACTTTTAGTTATATATATGTTTATAGATTAGGTGGTTTTTACAAATTTCTCTAATATTTTTTATTCTACTGGAACTTTAAGTAGTGACCATTTTGAATTTACATGTCATCAACCTGTTAGCACACTAGAAGTCCTGGAGGTGGGGTGGAATGCTTAGGAAAAGCACTGAAAAAGTCTATCCGTCTTTGATTACAACGTTTGTGATGTTTCTCCCTTGTTTTTTCTTTATTCATTTGCTAATAGAATTCTTGCGAATACATATAGGTGTGTTTTTCCACTGGAGATGGATTTGGAAAAGAAAATTCTTTCTATCCATGCCAATTTTTCTTGTATAGATATTGTATCACTTTTGGTGTGTTATAAATTGGAGCACATTTTGAAAAGCTATAATGCATCATCTGCAATTCTGTATGGATTTTAATTTGTTTACTGATTCTTCCAACTCATGTATCAATCAAGCATATCTATTGAAACTGGACTGCTTTCAAAAAAAATATATATATTGCAATTGAGCTACTTTTATTACACCTTCATAGTTTAATCACTTTTCAACCAGTAAGATACGAAGATTTCTCGGAAAGATTCTTGCAAAATCAACCAACCATTTATAGAATCACAACACTAGATACAAAGTTAAAGTAACTTAAAGTAGTGTATCAAGTCTTCTTCTAAATACTTATGATTTCACTTCAAATAATGCAGATTGAGTATTACTAGTTTACCTTTGTCGTTTGGATGAATGGTTGGAAGGCATTGGATGTCGTTGGATTGGTGATTCACTTTAGCAAATCCATGACCAACTAGATGGGGAAAGATTATCAAGCCTTCGATACTAGTTTTAATATCTTTTCTTGATTTGGTTTATGGTAGTGTTCTAACATTACTCTTTGTAATCATCATTCATAATTTCATATATGGAGAAGAACATGATTTTCTTTGTTGTTAAACTAGTGGGAATTTAGTTTTCTTTGTTAATGACATAAGATTATGAATATATATTATTTGTTCATATGGTTAATAAGATTAGAAATGTCGTTTATTTGGTTGATGAATACTGTTTGTCTAATATATATCAATGTGATTATTGGATCTCAAAATAGGAGCAATTATATAGGTAATTTCTAATAGTACAATTTTTTTAAAGAAAAAACACATTCAAATTTGACAAGCAAAACGTATCAAGTATTTATTAAGTTGTCAGTTTTTAGATGTTAAGAAGAAATTACATTTGATAAGTAAAAACTGTCAACTTATGAAAACTTTGATCCATAATAAATGTAAAAAATGTAGATACATGACACTTATAATAAGTTGACAAATCTCATATATTTGACAGTTATAACATATCAAGTAAATTACAGCTTCACTTTCGTTAAGTCAAAAAATTCTCTTATTCTTGATACTAAATTACTTGACATTTTAAAAAACGTCAAGTAACACTAATACTTGATTGCGAAAAAATGTCAAGTAGTGCAGTTTTTATAGTAGTGTATATATATATATATGTATATGTATTAAACTATATGTTTTGTCACATTTTGATATAACCTATAATTTATATTATATCAGTCATAATATAACCTATAGTTTGTTATTCTCTCAAATAACCTATCATATTAATATTAATATTAATTTTAACTTATAGTTTTTATATGAATCATGTTCATAAAATTAATATTTGATTCATATTCAAATATTAATTTCTCTCATTAACACTTTTTTATTATAATGTAACATATATATTATATTAATTATATCTCATATAATTAATTTTCTAAAATTAATTTGAAAAGTTCAAATTAATTCAAAATTAATTTGATTCTCATTTATTCTTAATGAGCTAACAAGGGGATCTGATGGACTTATAGATTGAAGCTCAAATGAATCTTGATTAATTAATTAAACTTTTTAGTTAAATTAATCAACCTTCATTAACTATTGGTTACTCTACTAAATACTGATAGTTGCACTCTAAGTATAGCTAGGTCAAAATTATCGTTTTACCCTTGTAGTTACTTTTATCTTCTTAGGTACCACCGATCTCTCTAATGAACAATTAGTCATAGCTCAACTATAATTAAATCTCTCTTGGGTCAGGAGAAGGTGTGGCACATTCAAGATCCAGAATCAGTCCTTAAGGGAGCAATTCATCTACTTACCTTAAATTAGGGAAGGATTGAATTCCTTCTTGTGTAGTTGTATTCCCAGCTCCCCAATCAGACGAATTCCCAAAATGGTATGCATATTGAGTCGACGAAACTGGACACTCTCACCTATGGAAATCAAAATATCACCTTCATAGGCAGGAGTTCACAACTCACTCAGGATTAAGGTCAAGTCACATATGGTCATCTTGGTGAAATGTAAGTCTCTTTTAGCAACGGTGTCAAGTAGTTCTTTCATTTCGTGATCTAGTCTTATACAAACTCTTTATATAGGATACCCTCACTCACATATCTCCACATAAATTATTAAGATTAGATCATTTCCAGCATGTTGTAACAATTATAATAACTATAAAGCGGATCGTACCCATAGTGTCACTAAGATAAGGTACCTAGTCTGATCCATCTACCGTTCAAGTTATTACTTAAACAATCAATCTATATGTCTCCATAGACATGCTTAATTTACATCTAATAACCATGGATCTTAGTTTATTGATTTTGTGTTAATGCAACTAAATGTCAAATATACTACAACTTATTTTATTAGATAAATAATATGTTTGTATCATACAATTTACAAACTATAAGACCACGAGATTTAGAACATCAACCCCAACAGTCTTTCACTTGTCTTAGAGCTAGTGAGGTGAACAAATACAAAGTAAAATTACAAGGTACAATACACAAAAACAAGAAACTAGGGCATACATTACGCGCCAGAAAAAATCTTCCACTTACTCTATACTAGATGGGGCCTGTCTCATATACTTAAACTCTCCAGGTGATCCTGAAACACTTTAACCGTGAGTTTTGTAAATTGATCACCAACATTATGCTCCAAAGAAATCTTCGTGAAGATTACATCCCTTCGATGCACAATCTACCGTATAAGATGATACTTACGCTCTATGTGTTTTCCATGCTTGTGGCTCCTAGGTTCCCTGGAATTTTTCATAACACCACTATTATCACAACAAAGAATGATGGGCTTTGACATATCTGAGACAACTTCCAGATCAGTAAAAAAATTTCTAATCCATACAGCCTCATTGGCAGCTTCACAAGCCACTACATACTTTGCCTCTACGGTAGAGTCAGCTATACAACTTTTCTTAGTGCTCCTCCAAATTACAACTCCTCTGTTAAGAGTGAAAATTCATCCTGAAGTGGATTTCTTAGAATCTCTATCAATCTAATAATCAGATCACTGTATCCTATAAGGATCAAATCCTTAGACTCATACTTAAGCATGTAGTCCCTCAATTTATGAAGATACTTGAGGATGGTTTTAACTTTTGTCCAGTAATATAATCCTATATTAGACACCTACTGACTATCCCCACTACATAGCAAATGTTAGGTCTAGTACAGAACATTGCATACATTATGTTGCCAACAACTGATGCATAGGGGATCTGTTTCATTTCCTCAACTTCTTGAGGTATCTTAGGACACTGTTCCTTAAACAAGAGAATTTCATCCCTGAAAGGTAATAAACCTCTCTTGGAATTATGCATCAAATATTTGACAAGAATCTTATCAATATATTATGCCTGAGACAAGGTCAACATTTTGTTCTTACGATCCCTAGAACAAGCTGCGTCTCTCCCAAAACTTTCATTTGGAATTGGGTCGCTAACCATTGTTTTACATCAGTAAGTAGATCTAAATTATTTTCAACGAGCAGGATATTGTCCATGTACAATACTAGGAAAACTATTGAATTGTTAATGATTTTCTTGTAAACATTAGGCTCAACAATATTTTGATCAAAGTCATAATATTTGATAGTAGTATCAAATCTTATATTCCAAGATTGGGATGCCTATTTCAGTCCATAAATTGATTGATTAATCTAACAAACCTTTTGCTTTTAACCTAGGAAAATTAATCCCTCTAATTGTTGCATAAAGATGGTCTCCTCATGATTGTCATTCAGAAAGGCAGTGTTGACGTCTATTGGTCAAAACTCGTAGTCATAATATGCGGCAACAAGCAGGAGTATCAGATAGATTTTAACATGGCAATAGGTGAGAAAGTTTCCTCATAGTTAACTCCTCCAACCTAGGTATAACCTTTGTCACTTGTTTAGTCTTAAAGACGCACCTTACCATCTGCATCTCTTTTTCTCTTATAGATCCACTTGCAACCTATAGGTTTAACTCATCAGGTCGATCTACAAGATCTCATACCGAATTGAAATACATGCACTATATTTCGAGATCCATAGCTTTGATCCATTCATCTTTGTCCATATCTTCCATTTTCTATTTATAGGACAATGGATTCTTAATGTCGCCATCTTGGATGACGATCAGGGTTTCTGTTAAACACATATAACGAATAGGTGCGTTCGCAACCCTCCCACTACATTGATGCTTCCTCAACGATTGAGGTGGATGTGACTGACTAGATGAATTGACATTTGGTGTAACAATTGGTTGAGAATGTCTTAACTCAGTGAAGGAATAATTGACTACCCCTTCAATTAGCTGTTATTCTAAATCATTGAAGCATCATTGCAAAATTAAATGATTTAGGGTTCATCATTCTGCTAAAGCCATATTGGATTTAGAAAAGTTATGCAAAAATCTAATAAATACCAATTTATTTATTTGAAAAATACGTTTAATAAAGTCCTTTGAATGTTAGCCACTATAAAATTGACCAAAAAAAAAAATACTATACGACATGGAAAAAATATTCTTAACACTATTTTCGTAGTTCATGACCTAAATTTCATCTTGACTGAGGAATGTCCTCTAGTCTCATCTCCTAATGTAACATAAAATGTTTGTGATACATATGAAAAGTGAACAAAGTCCAATGATATGATCCTAGTTTACATCTTGGCAAGCATGTATGATATCTTAGCCAAAAGGTATGAGAGCATGGTCACTGCATATGAGATCATGCAATTTATTGCAAGAATTGTTTAGGCGAAAGTCCTCACAAATCGAGTAGAATGGGGCTGTTATTGAAGAAAGAAGTAATGTCAGCTTCCGCAATGTAATTCAGTCCTTATTGAAAGCCAAAGGATATGAAGGGGAGGAAAATTTTGGCAACTCTAAAATGGTTCATCATAGAGGTTCGACCTCTTGGATAAAATTTAGAGTTTCTAGAAAGGGGAATAAAGTTAATTCCACTACTCTCCATAAATGAAAGAATTCCAAAAATGATAAACGTGACTTACTTGTCTTGAAAACGTGTTTAGTGGAGAATGATGTCTCTGCCTAGATAATTGATTCAAAGGTCACTAATCACGTTTGTTCTTACTTATAGAGAATTAGTTTCTGTAGGCACCTGGAAACTGAAGAGTGGACTCTTCGATATGGTTGGAGAGGTCGTTTCTGTTGCTGCTGTAGGAAGCCTCAAGTTATTTTTAAACAATAAACAATATATGTTATTAGATGACGTATATGTTATTCCTAAAATTAGGAAGAATTTAATTTCAGTTTCTTGTTTCATTGAACATAGGTATTTTCTTTCCTTTGCTGAGAATAAAGTGTTTATTTTAAAAATATAATTGAGATTTGTTCTATTTCATTAGAAAATAACTTGTATGTACTAAGGTTTTTAGTTACAAAGGTTATTCTAAATACTAAGATGTTCAAAATAGCAACAAAAATAAAAAGACAAAGAATTTCTCCTAAAGAGAATGACCACCTTTGACATCTAAGATTAGGTCACATTAATCTCAATAGAATTGAGAGAATTGTTACACATTATCGTCATCAACTTTTATACTCCCCTAACTAGGTACGTGATAGATTAATAGTAATTTAATGTTACAAGTCTAATTAAATATACAATCTACCGAATTGAACATTCAATCTAATATTTATTGATGGCCAAATAAAATCAATTAAAATAATGACATCAAAAGATAAATTGTTATGCAATTCCATGAGATTCTTAAATATTAACCCAAATCCATATGTAAATCCAACAACACCCTTAAACAAAGAGTCTAGCACTCATGACTCTCAAGAACATATTCTCATACAAAATCAATAACATTCGAGTAGAAAAAAGAAAGAATCATAGAAAACCCCATCCAAAATGCTCCTCCTTTGGTAGAAATTTTCACTCTTCTCTCTGTTAGAACATCGAGAAGTTGAACATTCTCCACAATCGATCTTCACTCACTACTCTTAGGTAAGAACTCTCTCTTTTTGTCTCAAAATTAGGTTTGAATATCTTCCAATTAGTTCAGAATCGTCCCTTCTGTGTTTAGAATTATTAAATTGATCAGAGGGTGGAAATTTTGTACAAAATCTTTACCAAAATTATCAAAATTTTAAATTATGGAAAGCCAATGTTGCCACGCTTCGACATCAATGTTGCAATGTTGGTCGGATTCTGCCAAAGCATTGCAACACTCATCCTTAGCGTTGAACCGCTGCCTCCTAAAGTGCAACTACTACCTTCTGTCGTTAAACATTGCTTTACGTCGTAGCATTGCAATGCCCCCTGCCTTTTGATACATAGAATTTTTCATCTCTTTTCTTCACTCCCAAAATGATAGGAGTTTCGGAGTCCTCTTCCATGTCCAGCACCATCAAATCTGCAGGAAAAATAAACTTGTCAACCTTGACTAAAACATCTTCAACAATAACTCGAGGATATGTCAAAGATATGTCAACTAGCTGCAAAGAGATCGTAGTCAGTTTCACTTCTCCAACATTAAGCTGCCTGGAAAGAGATAAACAAATCAAATTAATGGAAGCACCTAAATCACACAAAGCTCTATCAACAGTCAATGAACCAATAGTGCAAGAGATAGTAAAACTCCCTGGATCTTTGAGCTTTTGTGGTAACTTTTTTTGCAGCACAACACTGCACTCTTTTTCCAGACCAATCATTTCATATTTCTTAAAGTTATTGTTCTTTGATAGATTATCTTTCATGAATTATACATATTAGGCATTTGTTCTAAGGCTTTTAAAAATGGAATATTAATATCCAACTTCTTAAAAATATCTAGAAACTTAGAAAATTGCCTATCTATTTTTTTTTTTCCTGAAACCTCTAAGGATAACGAATATTATTAGGCACAAAAGGTATAGGTGAAAAAGACATACCTGAAGATGATTCTGGTTTACTTACTTTTTCCTTTGGTTACTCTTCCTTTGCAACTTCCTTAGCAACTTCCTCAGTTTCTTGCATTTCACTAGATTCATCATTAAGCTTTTCCACTTCTTTTTCAAGTGGTTCATCATCATCGCCATCTCTCAAATGAGTGGCCAACTTTTTTCCACTCCTCAATGTCAAAGTTTTACATTCCTCCTTTAGATTCTTCTTAGGACAACTAGGGAATTTTTCTTTTTGCATTGTCTGCAGAGAAGTGGTAATTTGACTAAGATGGACCTCCATGTTCTGAATTGCCATCCTATGAGCTTGAACTGTGGTCTCTAAATTTGTAGTTTTTTCTCTAGATTCCTTTACAAATTCTAACATTGCCTCCTGTAGAGAAGATTTCATCTCTTAATTTGATGGTCTTGCACTATAGAATCCAGGTGGTGCCTGCAAAACATTTTATTGTTAGCATAGAAAAAATTTTCATGATTTCTTAAATTAGGATGATAGTACGTAGGAATTTGTTGGTGGTCCATTTAATGTCCTCTGTCAACATAATTGGCTGTCTCACTCTCCTGTCCACCCCAAAAATGTTGAGATTATGCTACCATGGTTGCTTGAGAAGTTATTGATGATGAATTTAATGATTGTCCTCTTGTAACCAATTTAGAGAAAGTGTTAATAATTATGGTCAATTGAGTCTGAATAGCACTTACCTCATCAAGTCCTTACACACTGACAATTTTGGTGGTGGAATCTTTATCACTTGGCCAATTATAACTCTAATGGCCATGTCCTCCAAGATACCATAAGCCTCATTAATAGTTTCTCCAAAGATCGATCCCCTAATAGTATCATTTAGAATGGAATAGTGTTACCATTCAACCCATTATAAAATAATTAAATTTTCAAGCAATTGGGATATCCATGTTGTGGACATGTCATCAATAAATCCTTTTATCTCTCCTGACATTCATAGAGTTGCTCATTAGGCTATTGAGAGAAAGCTACAATCTCAGATCTCAATTTGGATGATTTGGTGGGCAGATAGTATTTGTTCAAAAAGACTTGAGCTAGTTCATCCCATGTTCCAATGGTCTCTAATGGAATTGATTCAAGCCAATCCTTAGCTCTATCCTACAAAGAGAAAGGAAATGATCTCAGTCTTATGGTATCATTAGAAACTCCATTAATTTTTACCATCCCCCAAATTTCAAGGAATGATCTCAAATGCTTGTGAAGATCTTCAATAGGGTGATGGTAGCGCAAGCGTACGCGTCAAATTATAGTATAGTAAAATGGACAAGAGACCGAGTATTGTCCTCTGAGGAATTGGTTTGACTCTTTTAGCTATTCAGAGATTCTTCTAATTTTATTTAGGGGATCGGACTATGACGAGAACCTAACTAATCTAATCCTAAAAAGCAAGAAAAGATAAAACTGAGGTGAAACTAGACAAAGACACGTTCTAGGGTATGATTTCGTTAAGAATTAACTAAATTAATTATTTTGACCTTAGATTGATTCATGCAAATTATAGATCTGGGAGTCTTTTATCTAATTATCCTCTCTCGAGCTCAGCCCTATCTAATGACTAACCTGAAGGAACTCTTAACTAAGAGCATCCATGAGCGCGTTCAGATCTTTCGGATTTCATTGTGACCGAAATACCACATACACATTCTAATAAACAGTTATGCAATTTACACTAATTAAAGACATGCTATGATAAATGAAATATAAGGGATTGAGGTCACATACCAGTTGAAGACTCTCTTCAATTCGAACTCAATGTAGCGAAAGAACCTCTACGTTCTCTATCGCTCAGCAAAACAGTCAGCTACGTTAGCACGATCGTTTACACAAACGGCAGCAACACAAATAAGCATGAGGAAGCAAGAGCGGGGACGACACCACCACTTAGAGCCCTTGGTATTCTCAGAGTGAGAATCCAAAGCGTTGTCTTTGTTGAATTTGGTAGAGGTCCGGGCTGATCGTGTAGACGATAAGCAAGTGGGAGAGAAGGCTATCGTATAGCGAGTGCTTATCGTTTAGAGAAAGCTACACAATCGTGTAGGAACTAAGCGATCGTCTAGTAATAGGTAAACGATTATTTAGAAAACATGGCACGCTAAGTGATCGTATAGTAAAGCTAAGCGATCGTTTAGAGAAAAGCATGCGATCGTTTAGACGCGAGGTGTGCGATCGTTTAAGCGATGAAGCTCTATTGTATAAGCTTTCAGCTAAGCGATCAAAACATTTTCACACCAACTGTGAATTTTTTATGAATTTTTTGCCAAATGAAATAATTTTTTATTTTATTCATCGGTTACAATAACCGAATACTGAGTTTCCCATTAACGCACGATCGAGGAGAAGAATTTGTCCAATTATCACATAATTAACCAATTTAATTAATAAATGAATATAATAATATTATATTCTTACACAATAGTTTGATATCATATATCTACTATAGTAATTTCTCCTCCACTTGATATAAATCATATTTAAATCTAATTTCCTCCAATATAATGTATCTCATAGATTTAGTCAATTATATCATATATAATTAAACAGTTCAATTATATCATATATAATCGAACTCCTTCTTGTCAATTTGAACATTTCAAACTGATCTAAAAACTTATTCTTGACTTTATCCAAGCTACCTAGGGGACCTTATGGACCTGTGGCTCGAAGCTCTAGCGGTACATGAATAGTTGACTAAACTCTTTAGCCATGAGATCCACCATCCGTTAACTGTCAGACATTCAACTAAAGACCAACAGCTGAACTCTTCTTACCACAGATATGTTTCTGTGTCCATCAGATATAACTAATCATGAGTACGATGACGCTTCACAGATGCTTGTAAGTACAGTTGGGCCAATTTACCTTTTTCCCTCTATATTTACATCTCTCTCCTTAAGTAGCACTGACTATGTGTGAACACCTCTCAGGCCAAGAGAAGGTGTGTTGCGCCATATCGTTTAAGTTCTAGAATCAGCCTTTAAGGGAGCTATCTATCTACTTGCCCCTACCTCAGGGAATGAGTGAATTTCATCTTGTGTAGCTGAGTTCCCAGCTCCCAAATCAGACGAATCCCCAAAATGGTAGGTTGGAATCGGCGACCTGGCCACTCACACGCATACAAATCAAAGAACCGCCCTCAATGGCAGGAGTTCCCAACTCACTAAGGATTGAAGTCATGTTACCTATGGTCATCCTAGTGAAGTGAAGACTCTGTCATGAACGGTGTTATATAACAAGACGTTAATACTTCATGGTCAGGTCTTATACAAACTCTATGTATAGGAAGCTCCCACTCACATGTCCCCTACACGAATGTTAAGGATCAGATCATCTGTGACAAGTCACAATAGTTGTGACCATTCCACAAAGTGGTCCGCATTCATAGCGTTACCACGATAAGGTTTCCCTCTTATATCCATGTACTACAGACCATTTTGGTTATCACTTAAGAAATGATCCACTTGTATGTCACCACATATATGCTTCAGTTACATACTGATAACCAGGGATTTTATGTTTATTGGTTTGTGGTAAAGCAAATAAAACATACAACTGAGCAAAAACAAGATGTGAAGTAAAATATCATATATTATACAACACAAGCATTCGTACAAACTATTTACAAACTACAGGACATGAGACTTTTGGGCATCAACCCCAACAATCTCCCACTTATCCTAAAGCAAAGTGGGGTGTACATGAAACTAGTACAAAACAATAAACTAGGGCATAAAATCCCAGTATAAGAAAATCTCCCACTTGCCCTAGTCCAGCCACAGACGATCCTGTAAATCCATGCTCTGAAGGTGACCCTCAAACACTGTAGCCGTGAGGGCCTTTGTAAACGATTCAACAACATTGTGCTCTAAAGCGATCTTCGTGAGAATCACGTCCCCTCGATGCACTATCTCGCGGATCAGATGATACTTTCGCTCTATGTGTTTTTTGCGCCTGTGACTCCTCGGCTCCATTGAGATCGCCATTGCCACTATTATCACAATATAGGGTAATATGCCTAGACATATCTGGAACAATTCCACATTAATCAAGAATTCTTGAGCCAAACGACCTCCTTAGCACTTCGCAACCGCACTCTCCGCCTCTATAGTGGAGTCGGCGATGTACCCTTGCTTAGTGCTTCGCCATATATAGCTCCTCCGTTAAGAGTAAGAACTGGCCCTGACATGGACTTGAGAACGTCTTTCTCAGTCTGAAAGTCAGAATCCGTGTATTCAGTAAGGATAAATCCCTAATCCATACACGAGCATGTAGTCCTCTTCTCCGAGAATACTTGAGGATGTTCTTCAACGTGGTCCAGTGACTCCTGGCAGACTGATACCTACTGACTATCCCATAGCGTAGCAGATGTCTTAACGAGTACAAAGACATCGCGTACATCAAACTGCAACGGCAGACGCATACGGGACTCGTCTCATCTCCTCAAACCTCTTGAGACGTTTAGGACATATTCCTTAGACAAAATGACTCCATGCCTGAACAGCAGTAGGCCCCTCTTGGAGTCCTGCATCGAGTACTTAAGCAATATCTTGTCAATGTGTGATGCCTAAAGACAGTCTAACACTTTATTCTTACAATTCCCAAAAGATATGTATACCTAGACACCTGAGGTTCTCCTAAATATTTCATTTAGAATTGGTTGCTAGCCAGTTTTTAACTCCAGCAGTAGACCTACATCATTCCCAATGAGTGATATCTCTACATACACACACTAGAGACTAACTAAAAGGTGATTATCTTCTTTGTATGACAGGTTCATTAACGTTTTAGTCAAAGCCATATGACTTGATCATAGTATCAAACTGTATGTTCCAAGATCGAGACGCCTATTTTAGCCCATAAATGGACCGATTCAACTTGCAAACGTTTTTCTCTTAACCTTGGGCTATGAATCCCTTGGGTTGCACCATATAAATGGTATTCTCAAGATTGCCATTCAGAAAGGTCGTCTTGACGTTCATTTACCAGATCTCATAATTATAATAAGTTGCAATGGACAGAAGGATGCGGATCAACTTTAACATGGCAATAGGCAAGAAAGTCTCCTCATAGTCGACTCCCTCTACTTTGGTATAACCCTTTGCCATAATTCGAGCCTTGAAGGTCTGTACCTTCCCATCAACACCCCGTTTGCACTTGTAGATTCTTTACAACCTATAGGTTTTACCCCATCAGGCTGATCTATAAGATCCCATACTGAGTTGAAGTACATCAACTCCATCACAAGATCCATGGCCTTGACCTATTCATGGTCTACATTCTCCATTTCCTTCTGATAAGACAAGAGATCCTCAACATCGCTATCTACTACAATAGCAAGGATTTCCGTGAAACATAGATAGCGAACGGGCGGGTTTGCAACCCTCGAACTACGTCGAGGTTCCCTCAACTCTTGAGGTGGAACTGACCTACTAGATGAATACCCATCAACAACTCTTGCTGATGTAGCAGGCTCTTCAACAACTCTTGTTGAAATTTCAGTAGTTTCATTGGAAAGCTCACGCAACATGACTTTACTTCGTGGACTGTGCTCCCTTATATAATGCTCCTCTAGGAAAGTAGTGTTCCTTGAAATAAACACCCTATTTTTCGATGGATCATAAAAATAATCCCCTTGTATACCTTTCGGGTAGCCTACAAAGAGGCATAACCTCGACCCGGTTCCAACTTCTTAGGATTTTCCACAAGCACATTTGCAGGGCAACGCCAAATGCAGAAGTGACGTAAACTAGCTTTACGCCCATTCTACAACTCCAGAGGTGTTCTTGCAACACTCTTGGAGGGAACACGATTGAGTATGTATACCGCAGTCTCCACTACGAAACCCCATAACGGGTCTGGTAAGGAAGGGTAACTCATCATCGAACGAACCATGTTCAATAAGGTTCTATTTCTCCTCTACGCTACACCATTCTGCTGAGGTGTACCCGGAGCTGAGAGTTAGGATATGATTCCATGTTCTATCAAATAGCCTTGGAATCCCAAGTCAAGAAAACTCAGCACCTCGATCCGGTCGAAATTTTTTAATCCGTTATCCAATGCATTTTCAACTTCAGCCTTGAACTCTTTGAACTTTTCAAAGCATTCAAATTTTCGTTGCATAAGATAAACATACCCATACCTAGAGTAATTATCAGTAAAACTGATAAAATACTCATAGCTACCTCGGGCTCGCACATTCATAGGACTACAAAGGTCAGAATGTACTAACTCAAGAGGCTCCTTGGCTCTATAACCTTTTCCAGTAAAAGGTCGTTTAGTCATCTTACCCTCAAGGCAAGACTTGCACACCGGTAAAGAATTTTCTTCTAACTCACTTAGAAGTCCATTCTTCACTAATCTCTTAATCTTATTGAGATTGATGTGCCCTAAACGAAGATGCCAAAGATGGGCATTTTCTTTTGGAGAAATACGTTGACGTTTTGTTTGAGTTACGACAGTTTTAAACAATTCTGTGTTATGGAGGGAATTAATGGCTAACGGCCTTAGCACATATAAATTAGATTCTAGATTTGCTGTACAAATAATAACACCATCTTTATAAATAAATGCTTTATCCACATTAAAAGAAATAATGTATTTCATTGCAATAAACACTTTACAAAAATGAGGTTCCTCTTAAGTTCGAAAATAATATATACATCATTCAAAACTAGAAACCTATTTTGTAAAGCTAACTGGAGCCCTCCCACTGCCACAGCTGAGACGACGTGCCCGATATCTACTTGCATCGTCATTTGACCAGCCTCCAACTGTCGCCAAGATCTAATTCCCTGAAAAGAAGAACAAACGTGGTTAGTAGTGCCCGAATCAATTATCCAGGCAGAATCATCATTCTCCACTAAACAAGTTTCAAGTACAAGTAAATCATATTTACTATTATCTGCCTTGGCGGCCTTCCTCTCTTTCAGACAGCAAGGATAGTTCCTCTTCCAGTGTCGATCCTAATTGCAGTGGAAACACTCCCTTTTCAACCGATGGACGCCTCCTTGGGGCGACAGACGACGGGTTAGAAAGCATCTTCCCTTTTCCATTACCACCCTTCTTCTTCTTCCCCTTTGTAGAGTTAGAAGTAGAAGGTGCAAACTTCATTCCTGAGGTCGAACCTCTATGGAATATCCTGGAGGATGAAGCAACATTTGCCTCACCCTTCTTCCTCTCCTTACTTTTCGTAAAGATTGGTAGGTTTGCAACTCGTTGAGGAAAGTTGTAAGGTTATATTTCACTTTGTTAAGAATCACATTACTAACAAAGTGTAGGAAGCTCTTCGACAAAGAATGCAAGATTATGCTAACCTGGCTGCCTTCATCAATGGTAGACCTATTGAAATGGAAGATTCTTCAACTCTACCACATTGAAATGGACCATCATGTTAAGCACATGTTCATGAAAAGAGGTGCCTTCTTCCATTTTGGAGTTGAATATATACTTAAGAGCTTCATGCATAAGCTGTTCAGACAGTTGTCCAAACATCCCCCGGAGGAACTCCATGATCTCACATGCTGAGACCATAGGCTCATGTTTCTTGGCAAAGACTTCAGAAAGACTCGCCAAGATGTAGCCTTGGGCCTTCTCATTTGTCCGTGTCCATCGCTTGTATGCCTCCCGAATATTTCGAGCGGCATTGGGAGCTGGAATAGGAAGACAGACCTCCATAAAGGCGAAGATGAGATCCTTGATGATAAGCATCATCGTGATCATGTGTTTCCATGTCGAAAAGTTATCACCAGTTAATTTTTCGGTGCTAAGCAAAGCTAACGTGGCTGTGGCCATTTTAAAAAACTTGTTGTTGAAAATACGAACAAAACTTTATTATATTTTGCTAAACCACATTTAACCAATTAATTCTACAAAATAGTTTTAAGTACCCTAAGTGAAAAACTTCTATTTTGCAATGATGCCCAGTGAGGCAGGACAAACGTCACCGGTGGGGTGATCAGATGCCCCTTCACTTGGATGAGACATTCTCAACGATTAGGCAGAACCGACTCTTGGAACTGAACCTAACAGCTACCATTTATTTGGTCCATAACTGTTAACCTTTAACAATTTTGCGTAAGTGTAACCCTTCGCTTTCAATGCCAGAGTCCTACCCTAATGAGCCCACCGTAGGGAAGAAGCATATTAGGACAACATATTAGGACAAGAGACTAAGTTACCTTATCCTCTTACAAGAGATCAAATAAAGAAACACGCAAAACTGCCATCCTTTAAGGGGACACTCCTAGGGTGCCTCGAGGCGATGCACAATAACTTTATTCAATCCAACAAGGGAGACCAAGGGATATGCTGTCATACTTCCTGTTCCCACTTACTATGATCACTCTCTCCATCCACCTTGATATTGACCTACCCAAACACCATCCGCTAGGGGGCGCTGAAGGTGCCTCGAGGTCGAGGGTAGATCTCACGGTGTGGACTATTTAGGAAAAACGTGAAAGGTTTAAGTGAAACATCTTATGCCCCAAGTACCTCCCACTGAATGTTCTACCTAGTGGTTCATTAACCTAGACAATCCGACTACTGATTTTAGTCTAAGTCATGTTTTTAAGTCCGCTCATAAATAACTTTTGTCTATAAAATATGAACAAGTTCAAATAGTCACATTTAAACACTTTAATGGACTGTCCTTAACTTGTATGCATACACCAAATCTATTTAGTTCACCTTTCCAGGTAAGTTCCCTGGTTGGGGTGTTACGTTTCCATCAACTTAAATACCCCAGCCTAGACAGAACCCACCTTAGACAAAAAGTCCCTTATAGATAGATTTACTACACTTTGACCTTTTATTGGTCAATTTAATCCTATTAAACTGAATAAAAGATTAAAGCCTTAGGGTTGTTAATCATATTAGAACCGTGATCTTAGGTCTATGTCATCCAAGTTTAAACATTTTAAAACATGAATTAAACCTAAGTGAGCATGCATGTCTTTCTTATTACTTTTAGTTCTAATTTCTCTTTAACCTTTAAAAAGAAACAACTAAAAAACATCGCGCACAACTAGGTGTTTATAATGCTTATAAAGAAACCTATGTGTCATACTTCATGCAATGTCTGGTCATTACTATACATAACTTTTATATATGCGTAATAATCAAGCAAATATGCTTTCCATTCACCCTTATATTATAACAATTGATTGCCTAGATGATCAGGCTTCACAACCTCGTTGTCGTTTAAGTGATCGTTTAGCTTTTGCACCTTCGTCTAGTGTGCGCTGGGCGATCATTTACCTTCAACGTTTACTAAACGATGGAGTTCTCCTGGCGGTTCAAGACCCGGTTCGCTTATGAACCGATTTGCTCAATGAAAATGTAATAGATAGGGTTATTTCATTCCGATTTTTTGTAAAGAATCATCCCAGTCCATTAATCCTTGGTTTATTACATGTGATATATGGTATTTATATGTCATATGGTATGCACATATAGTAAATCCCACCATAGGTTATGCATTAGTCATGCATCATCTCTTTATTGTAAATGTTATAATTTAGAGAAGCATGATTTAATTATGTAAGAGCATACTCATGCATCATATAATATAAGAGTTATATTTATGCATGCATAAAAGCATTGACATGCATCATCTTTATATTAATGCGACAAAAGGTAAACGATTTATCGTGTGTTGCTAAGCGATCATTTAGTCGGTTACTAAGTGATGAAGCTTATTGAGCTAAACGATCGTCTAGTGCGTGCGCACGTTAAACAATATGCAAGCATCCCATCGTCTACATGACTTGATACTCAGCGATCGCTTACCCCATCGTCTACACGACCCGATCAACCCTTGATCATCTTCTTCCTCCTCAAAGAACAACAACCCTTGCTCTGATCTTCTTGACGAACAACTCAAGACTCAAACTAACTTTGAATTACAGACTCGGTAATGATTAATAATGCCAAAAAAATGCAGGGGCCTTTACAACCAACTAAAAATGTAAAAGAATTAAATCAAACCAAGGCTAAAATCCCAGAAAACTCCATTAATCCGCACATCCACAACAATTTAACGATTAAACAAAGTAGATATGCACCCACCAAGAATATATATGCAATTCGTTGCAACAATGAAATTGGAATATCAAAACCTGGCTCTGATACCAATTGAAGGAACTCTTAACGAAGAGCATCCATGAGCACGTTCGGAACTTTCGAATCTCATTGTGACCAAAATACCACACACACATTCTAATAACAGTTATGCAATTTACACTAATTAACGACATGCTATGATAAATGAAATACAAGGGATTGATTTCACATACCAGTTGAACACTCTCTTCAATTTCGAACTCAAGATAGCAGAAGAACCTCTATGTTCTCTATCGCCTAGCAAAACAGTCGGCTACATCAGCACGATCGTCTACACAAACGGTGCAACACGAACAAGCAGAAGCAAGAAAGATCGGGGATGACACCACCACTTAGAGCCCTTGGTATTCTCGGAGTGAGAATCCAAAGCATTGTCTTTGTTGAATTTGGTAGAGGTAAGAGGAATGGGCTGATCGTGTAGACAATAAGCAAGTGGGAGAGAAGGCTATCGTATAGCGGGTGCTTATCGTTCAGAGAAAGCTACATGACTGTGTAGGTTTTACTAAGCGATCGTCTAGTAATAGGTAAATGATCATTTAGAAAACACGACACGTTAAGCGATCGTATAGTAAAGCTAAGCAATCATTTAGAGAAAAGCGTGCGATCATTTAGAAGCGAGGTGTGCAATCGTTTAAGCGATGAAGCTCTATTGTATAGGCTCTCAGCTAAGCGATCAAAACTTCTTCACACCGATTGCGAATTTTTTTCGAACGTTTTGCCAAATCAAATAAATTTTCGTTTTATTCTTCGGTTACAATAATCGAATACTGAATTTCCAACTAACGCACGATCGAGGAGAAGAATTCGGCCAACTATCACATAATTAACCAATTTAATTAATAAATGAATATAATCATATTATATTCTTACCATATAGTTTGATATCATATATCTACTATAGTAATTTTCACTCCACTTGATATAAATCATATTTATATCTAATTTCCTCCAATATAATGTATCTCATACATTTAGTCAATTATATCATATATAATTAACCAGTTCAATTATATCATATATAATCGAATTCCCTCTTGTCAATTGGAACATTTCAAACTGACCCAAAAACTTATTCTTGACTTTAACCAAGCTACCTAGGGGACCTTATAGACCTGTGGCTCGAAGATCCAACGGTACATGAATAGTTGACTAAACTCTTTAGCCACGAGATCAAGCAGAAGAATCAAGGATCCAGCAGAAGAATCAAGGATCCATAAGCATTCTAATTCACTAATTTTTGCAAAAACTAAAGCATGTTGTTCATAAAAATGGATTTTCAGAACATACCTTTTAAGAACTCTTCAAGAAAATCGTCTATTCAGCCGTTGTCTTTACTTAATATCAACGTGAACCACCTCAAAGCCTTCCCTACTATAGTTTTGGAGCTTTAGGTAGAGTTGTTGGACTCAAGAACAGCTTGTAGATGTGGAGAAACAAAGGAAGCTTACAGTAGCAAGTTGAAGAAGACAACTTCTTCTTCACCACGATTTTTCTCTCAAAATTCTGTATTCCTCTTTTTTCTCATCTCCTTCTCCAACAACTCCAATCTTCTTTATATATCAAGATGAACATGCTAAGAGATGGAGTGCATGGCTTGTAGCTCATGCTTGGAGAATCAAGGTGGAGAAGATCATGGTTTGTGTGTGAGCATAAAAAATGATGATAATGAAAAATACTCTTTTTCCATTATGTGCCACGCAAATAACGGCTGTAGATATATTACGTCCACTCGATACAACCATGATTAGTAAGTTAACCCTTCATAGGTTTCTCATAATAATGGCTGGGTCGAATCTCTATTTTATCCCCAAAATTATCTCTTGTTCCTTAAGTTCCATTCATCCCCTAATGAACAATTGATTTGCGATCCAATCAACAAATGGAATCGTTCTCAGGCCAATGAGAGGGTGAGACCTCTTGTTTAAGACCTAGAATCAGCACTTGAAGGGAACAACCTCTCTACTTACCCTAATCGGTTAGGAGTGAATTCCCTCTTGCACCCTATGTTCTCAGCTATTCATCCGGTCTTATCCCCAAAATGGTAAGTTTATTGAGCAGAGGCAATTGGTCTACTCTCACTATTTGCAGATCAAAGGATAATCCCGAACAAACAAGAGTTCATAGTTAGCTCAGGATTAAGGTTAAGTTATCTAGGTCATCGCTTTGAAATTGTCAGTCTTAAATAGTAAACAACGTTATAAAGTAAGAGTGACAAGTTTCGTAGTCCGATCTTGCACAAAACTCATTTACACAAGACACCCCCACTCCTTATGTCTCAACATGCACGAATTAGGATCACTTCGTATGTAGCACTTTACAACTCTTTGTAACAACTATAGAGTAGGCCACATCCTATAATGTTACCAGAATAAGGTACCCAACCTTATTCATATACTATAGATCATTTTGACTATTTACTCGAACCTGATCCACTTGTATGTCTCTACATAAAGTTCAAGTACTCATATAATAGTCAAGGGACTTAGGTTTATTGGATTTTTAAAAAAAATATTTATTCAATAACAACTTTATTGAATTCTCAGAATAATTTCTAATGTTTACAAATCACGAGTTTTTAGACATAAAATCCCAACATAAACAATTTATAGAGACAGTAGTCGTAGCGTTGCAATGATGCCGTCAAATAAATCCGTAGCGCGCAGCACTAATCGTAGTGTCAGAACGCTTAAAGCAGTGTTTTTTCTCATCCAATTACTCAATTTCCTACAATTAGACAATAAAAGTATCAAAGATCACAAATTAAGCATAAAACTAACTAAATTCTAAGCCCAAAAAATGAACTTTTTTTATGCGTTTCATAGGGCATCCTCTAAAAGCAATGTCCTTCGCCATTTAAATCAGCCCTAGTTTTAACTTAAAATTGTTTGCATTTATAGGTGCATTCACGTTCTTGGGCTAAGCTATGGGAAAGGGAGGTTGGAAATAACCCATATTGGCCTTCTCCACTTTTGCAGCCATCACTTCTTCCACTTCTTGCTTGACTCCAAGATTTCTCCTAAACATACATTCAATCTCAGGATTAAGAGGCAAAAGAGGTGTGTCCTTATTACCAAATTAGCACAAAAATAAGCCCTAGTCTACAAATTTCCAATCCTTGAATAGTAAGAAAAAAAAACGTTATTTCGATCCCAGGCAACGACGCCAAAAACTTGATGAGCAATGGTTATGCACAAACGAATGCGGTCAAGTTATTATATATGAAAATGGCTTAAGAGGCCGAGTATTATCCTCAAGATCAAATAAATCGTATCAGTTTTAGCTAGGAAATTGGAAAGTCAAATCGAGTAATGTTTTGAGTAAATAGCAACAAAAATGACTATAAATGTAATTTCATAATTAAGAGTGTTCTAAGGTGTCGGTTTTTATTACATATTTTATTGTACAGTACTTAGGTCAATCATGGAATTAAGCATACCGTTTATCTAAGTCTAGAAACTAAGTTTTGAATCATTGTCTTTTGAAAAAAAAATCTTTCTCATGCAATTCTAAATAATAACTAACATTGTGATATCACATTAAAACCCATGGCATTAAACATTGTCATCATATACTTTTCTACTCTCGTAAATAGGTACATGATAGGTTAATAGAAATTTAATGTTACAATTCCACTTAAATATACAATCTACCAAATTGAACATTCAATTTAACATTTATTGATGGTCAGACAAAATCAATTAAAACAGTAACATTAAGAGATAAATAGCTATGCAATTCCATGAAATTCCTAAATATTGACTCAAAATCATATGTAAATCCAACAACACACTTAAACAAAGAGTCTAGCCACTCGTGGTTCTCAAGAACATATTCTCATACAAAATCAATAGCATTCGCGTAGAGAAAAAGAAAGAATCATAGAAAACCCCGTCACAGAATGCTCCTACTTCAGTAGAAATCGCCACTGTTCTCTCCGTTAGCACATCGAAAAGTTGAATGGTCTCCACAATTGAGGTTTGAATATCTTTCAATTAGGTTAGAATCGTTTCCTCTATTTAGAATCGTCAAATTAATTAGAGGGTAGGACATTTGGCACAAAATCTTTATCAAAGTTATTAAAATTTTCAAATAAGGAAAGCCAATGTTGCGACACTTCGACAGCAGTGTTGCGTTGGTCTGATTCTGCCAAAGCGTTGCAATGCTTAGGCTTATCATTTCAACGCTACCTTGTAAAGTGTAGCTACTGCCTTCTGACGTTAAACATCGTTTCATGTCGTAAAATTGCAATTCTACGACCAGCGTTGCAATGTTCCCTACCTTTTGATACATAGAATTTTCCTCTCTTTTCTTCACTTTCTCTGGTTCATTGCTCGCTTTTGACTCCTTTAAGCTTAATTTAGTCATTTTTGGCTTATTTTGAGTGAAATTAATTTATCGATCATCCTATAAATCATTAGCAAACACGTCAAATTTGATAAAAATACATTAAAAAATCCTAAATCTAAAGAAAATAATGCACATAGAATCCTGTTGGACATGGTTCAGTCTATGATGAGCTTTGCTCAACTTCCTGACTCGTTTTGGGGATATGCAGAGGAGACTACAGTTTATATCTTGAATAATATTCTATCAAAAAGTATTTCTAAAACACTTTTTAACTTTCAATTGGTCATAAAGTTAGTTATGCCACTTCAAGGCTTGGGGATGTCCAATATATGTGCTCATGACAAATTCAAAGAAGTTTGAACCTCGTTCAAATGTATGCTTTTTTATAGCTTATCCCAAGGAAACGAGAGGTGGGTACTTCTTTGATCCTAAAGAGAATAAAGTATTTGTATAGATAAATGCTACCTTTTTGGAAGAAGACTACATGAGGGATCACAAACCACAAAGCAAAATAGTGATAAGTGAGATTTCCAGTGAAACTACAAGTATCTCAACAAGAGTTGTTCATTTACCAAGTACATCAACACGAGTTATTGATGAAGTTGGTGCATATAGTCAAGAACAACCTTCTTAAGAGTTGAAAGTCCCTCGACGTAATGGGAAGGTTGTAACCCAGCCTACTTGTTATATGGGTTTGACAAAAGCCCAGGAAATCATATATAATGATGACGTTGAGAATCCATTTACTTAAAAGCAAGCAATGAAAGATATAGATAAAGATGCGTGGATTAAAGCCATGAATAAAAAAATGGAGTCAATGTACTCCAATTAGGTCTAAGATTTTGTGGATCAACCTGATGGGGTAAAACCTATAGGTTGCAAATGAATTTACAAGAGAAAAAGAGGAGTAGATGGTAAGGTACAAATCTTTAAGGCTAGATTAGTGGTTAAAGGGTTATACCCAGGTTGAGGGAGTAGACTATGAAGAAACTTTCTTACTTGTTGTCAGCTTAAGTCTATCCAAATTCTCTTATCTATTGCCACATATTATGACTATGAAAGATGGCTAGTAGATGTCAAGACTACCATTCTGATTGGTAATCTTGAAGAGAGCATCAACATGAAACAACCAAAAGAATTCATTAAAGAAGGTCAAAAGTAAAAAGTTTGCAAGCTTAATCGGTGATTTATGGATTGATATAGGCATCTAGATCTTGAAATAAAAGGTTTCATATTGCGATCAAATCTTATGGTTTTTATCAGAATCTTGATGAACCTTATGTCTACAAGAAGTTCATCAAAGGTACTGTAGCACTTCTAGAGTTGTATGTGGATGATATCCTACTTATTAGGAATGATGTAGGTTTTCTAAGTGACATTAAGAATTGGCTAGCCGCTCAATTCCAAATGAAACATTTGGGTAAGGCACAGTTTGTTTTAGGGATCCAAACAATTAAGGATCATAAGAATGAAACATTAGCTTTGTCTAAGACATCGTATATTGACAAAGTTCTTGTCATGTATCCAACACATAATTTCAAGAAGGGTTTACTACCTTTCAGGCATGGAATTTCATTGTTTAAGGAACAACGTCATAAGACTTCTCAAGAGGTTGAGGAAATGAGACTGATTTTTTATACATCGGCTGTGGGTAGCCTTATGTATGTCATATTGTGTACAAGACCTGACATTTACCATAGTAATATCAATCCTTATCAGTAGGGATTGTTAATAAATATCAATCCAGTTAAGGATTTGATCACTAGACAACGGTCAAAACTATCCTCAAGTATCTAAAGAGAACAAGAGACTATATGCTTGTTTATGGGGCTAAGGATTTGATTTTTACAGGATACAAAGACTCTGATCTTCATATTGATATGGATTCTAGGATCTCCACATCAGGATCAGTGTTCATTCTGAAAAGAGAGATAGAGTTTGGCGAAGCATCAAGTAAGGATGCATCATGGACCCACAATAAAAGTTGAATAAGTAGTTGCTTGTGAAGCTGCTAAGGAAGTTGTTTGATTGAGGAAGTTCCAGATTGATTTAGAAGTCGTTCCAAACATGTCTTTGCCCATCACACTTTATTGTGATAATAGTGGTGCTTCTACTTTGTATTATACATCTTACTTGATTTAGAACATGTGGGAGATTGTTGGGATTAGTGTCTTAAATCTCATCGATCTCGTAACGAATGGTTTAATTAATAAAATAAAGAGTTATTTTATTTGGGCCTAACTCAATCCAATAAACTAAGACCCAATGTTATTTTTATGCAACTTGAATAGTAAGTGGTAGACATATAGGTGGATCATGTTCAAGTAATAACCTGAATGGTCTGTAGTATATGGATAAGTTTGTATCTTATCTTAGTGACAGTACGGATATGACACACTTTTTAAGTGTTACAACAATTGTAAATTTTACCAATAATGTGATCCAAATCGTTCATGTAGAGACAGCGAGTGAGAGTATCCTATACAAAGAGGTTGCATAAGACCAAACCACGAAATGATTAATTTCTCTTTATAATACCCTTGACTGAAGAGATTAGCATTTCATAGGATGACCATAGTTAAATAGATCTCAATCTCAAGTGAGTTATGAACTCCTGTCTATGAGAGCAGTCCTTTGATTTGTATGGGTGAGAGCGGACCGAGTTGCTGATTCAATAAGCCTACTATTTTTGGGACTTGTCCTAGTAGTGAGCTGGGAACATAGCTACACAAGATGGAGTTTACTCCTTCCTGTTTTAAGATAAGTAGATGAATTTCTCCCTTAAAGGCTTGTTCCAGGTCTTGAACAATGAGCTCTCACTCTCTCATTGGCCCAAGAGGGACTTAGTTTATAGTTGGACTATAAGCTGATGGTTCATTAAAGGGATCGGTGACACTTAAGGAGTAAGAGGTAATTACATGAGTAAAATGGTAATTTGATCCTGCTGTAATTACATGCAATTCGTGAAAGGTCGGTTTATTTGTAATTGGTTATATTTGTGGACATATAAATATATTTATAATGCAAAGCGTGCAATTATGGGTCTTTAGTAGAGTGACACACAATTAATGAATGTTGATTAACATAATTAAAGAGTTTAATTAGTTAATCTCGGATCATTGGAGCTTCAAATCTGTAGGTCTATTAGGTCTCCTTGCTAGCTCACTAAGGATAAAATAAGAATAATATAGTGTTGGAATAATTTACAATTTTCAAATTAAATAAGGGAATGTAAATTAATTGTATGAGATGCAATTAATATATAGATACATTATAATATAAAGTTAATTCTGAATGAGATTAAGAATTAAATTTTATAATATGAGAGAGATATATTTGAATGAGATTCAAATATCTTTTAATATGAATTAAATCCATATTAAAACTCTTTCCTAAAAAAAAATCATATTAAAATTATAGGTTAAAATTAATATTTATGTTTTCTCTCCTTTTCATGTTTTCCATAATTGATTCAATTTATCCCTTTCGCACAAGATCTTTAATATCGGTTTTAAACACACATTGTAGCCTCATCAAATGTATTTATAACGAAGCCAAAAATTGACACTAAGAATCCATTTTTCCACCCCGCCTGACATTGTACATTTGTGCTTTATTATTATTATTATTATTATTTTGAATTGACATCAAAGGCCTAATTTGTTGTAATGATGGTATTTTACTTGATGAAGAGACTTGACAAGCCTTGCTAGACCTAGAGAGAATTAGACTTAATCCATACGATTAGGCCCTGGTTGGAATATAATAACTAATTTCCATATTTTGAGATAGGACCAAATTCTTTTAGCACCATTTCTCTTTAATATTTCTTTGTACAAAATGAAACTTAAAATGTAATGCTAAACCGAGTATAGTTCAACTAATATAATGCTTGTATTATCAAACCTCGAGTCAGAGGTTTCATTCACCCATCCATATATTAATTCAATATCTTTTTTAAAAAAAAAAAAAAACTTAAAACTTAAAATTCTAAAATTACCATATACAAAACTATTTTCAGTGTCTAGACATATGTTTTAAAACAAACAAAACACGTAATATAAATTTATTTTAATGCACTTCGTTGTTCTCAACCTTTATTTTCATATCACAAATCAAACGTAACATACACTACATTTTGATTTGACTTCAACATTAAATTTAAATATTTTTTTCCATGCAAGTAAAAATTAGAGGCTATAGAACACAATGTAATTGCACAAATCTTAAAGATAAAAGTTCAAAGGGGCAATCATTGAAAGGTATAGGTTCAGTAATACATAAATTACAATGTTTTCACCGTATTTCTTTCGAAGGTGCACACATTGAGAGACTCAAGCCTCGTCGAGGGTGAATGTTGCCTCAAATATAGAACTAGTATAACTTCCTGTAGTCGCACTTGATAGACATTTGTTCCACTTATCTGAATGAGTGAGACGAGAACCTTTTACTAAGTTAAAAATGTACTCTAGTGGTCATGATTAACATAATGTCCTTCCTCTCGAATCTCGGTATATGCCTAGGAAACACAAACAATAAATGGACTTTAAAAAGAAAAAGTTGTTAAACTTATTATGAATCTCTACCTCTAAAATTTGTCAACAAAATGCAAATTTATTTGGCCTCTATTTCTAGAAGTTTAAATGCGAGGGGCGTGCATGTGTCCTTAAGATCGATCGAAAGTACTTTAGTTCATAAATATATATAAGACTAATAATTTAAATTAAGGCAAAACTCGAAGCAACTATTCCAAAATAAGTATAGGCATATTGCTTATATTATCAATCTCGAAATCAAAGATTTGATTCATAAAGTCCACATATTGTGAAAAAAAAAATATAATTTAAATAGTTAGTTTGATGGATATAATAAATAGATTTAAAATTAAAGACTCAAATATTTTCAAAACTCATTATTAGTTCTAATTTTGTCCTTAGTTATAAAAATATATAAACAATTTTAAAATATAATAAGTAAAGAACATTATGCAAGTTAAAAGTGAGATTATACCAATCATTTGATGCACTCCTCTCCTTTCCATAATATTGAAAGTAATTTAGTCTATAAATTCCTTAAGATCGATGGAAAGTACTTTAGTCCATGAAAAGGTATAATGCTAAAAGCTTAAAGTATGAAATAAATTATTTAAAATCTTGGAAATTAAAATTGAAGTTACCACAACATTTTCTTGTATTCAAATTTAAAAATTTTACATTAGATTCATGTAATTTTTAGCAAATTGAGTTTCAAATATTTTAGGAGACAGAGGAAGAAACACTAATTAATCATTTTTTTCCTAAATAGTAACTCTAACTAAAATAAATTTTATTTTAACTTATTTTTAGCTCGGTAATAAAACAAAATAATCAAAATTTTCCACAGTATTTTATTACGTAAAAGTAATAATTTTTTTTTTTTAATATGTTATGTCTTAATTATAAATCTTAATAGTACTGCCACTTTTTTTCTCATATCCTTCCAAATTTAAAAGGATAAAATAGCAATTGCTTAGAAAAAAATAGTAATTTAACAAAAAAGAAAAAAGTGTGTTTATATATATATATATATATGGAAAATTTTTATAGATAGAAAAAATATCAAACTATTGATAGACACTAGTAGACTTCTATCGGTCTCTATCAGTGATAAAAACTGATAGAAGTTTATCATTAATAGAAGTTGAAAGTAGTCTATCATTGTGATAGAAATTTAAAATGATTAAATTTTGCTATCTTATAAAAATAGTTTTTCTTATTTTTCTATTTTTGAAAGTCCTCTCCTTTCTCCTTCAAAATTAATGAAATTTTGTTTAACATTTTCTCTTGCCTTATCTGGATTTTTGATAATTTAATGTACACTCTAACAAATTCAACATTTGAAATTAATTTTTTAGAAGCTTAGGTACTAAAATCAAATGAAAAAAAAAAAAAAAAAGAAGGGTTGAAAAAAAAGTTGACTAACTGCATTGTTTGCAAATGCACGAAAGATGGAATTGGACCGTGCTGCCATCCAATCACAATGCACACCATCATCATTTAAACCACGATATACGACAGCACCACAAGATCTTGTGAGTCCAAAGTTTTTGACATGAAGAAACCCACCCCACTGACCATTTGCAATATCGATTGGGTAAGGACCAGGCCCAATATCACCAAATCAACTGTGTTCACAAACAAATTTTATAGTATCACCAGTAGCATTGTAAATTAAGCAAAGAGTAGAAACTCCATCTCCCCATTGTTCCTTCAACCATGGTACATATTCTCGAGCATTTTTGTCTTTTTCTTGAGCATTCTTCATGTTGAGTGCCACATGTGCTCTATCTCGACGTATTATTGTCTTTCCTTGATATTCATGCATGACTTTTAGAATTTCATCCGTAATCGGACTACCAAACACACTGTTTACTATCCTCAATATATATCTGAAATAAAAAGGGAAAAATCCATGAAATTAGACTTGGTAAAAGTAATCCAGAGGCATGTCATGTTATCATTCTTCGTTTTTTTTTTCTTTTTTCTAATCCAAAAAAAGTTGTAAGATAATAAAAGTAGAAACTTTAACCATAAAAAACAATAGAAAAAACATATAACATACAATTGGGAAAAAAAATAATGAATGTTTACAAAAATAAATATTAAAAAAGAAAATGATAATATTTGCCAAATGGATTCAATTGAAGAGAAATGGAAAGAGAAAGTATAGTTTCTATAAACATACACTCCTTGAGGCTATAATGAAACCTTTTGTGTGATTTTTCAATGGTACTGTCACATATTTATAATGTCCAAAAAATAATTAAAAAAAAATAAAAGAAGAAGAAAAATAGAGTAAATTAAAAAATAAAATAAAACGTGGAACCTGTCGGCATTATTTTTAATTTTCTTTTCTTTATATATTTTTGTCGGTCAAATTTAAACTATCCTCCACCTTTACTAACGATATTTTTTAAAATATAATATATATATATTATATATATATATATATATATATAATTAATCGAATTTATCCACTTAATTTATCCCATATTTTGTTTTGTTTTCTTGAAAAATTATGTGGAATTAGCAAGGAAAAATAACAGAAAGGGAGAGGAAGATTCAGGCTAATTAGTTTGAAATTGCAGTAGTGGTTAAAATAATTAAGGAAAAATTATTTAAATATTTATAAGATATAAGAAAATTTTAAAACTATCAATGATAGATGTTGATAGACTTATATCAATGTATCTATCAGTGTATCTATCAACGTCTTATCATTGATAATTCTAAAATTTTGCTATATTTTATAAATATTTTGATTTCTTTTTCTGTATTTAAAAATATTAATGTAGTCCTTTTCTTCTTTAAGAAAAATCTATTGTGCTTTTTTTTTTTGTCTTTTAATTTAAAACATAAAAATGAAAAATTATTTGAAATAACAAAATTGCTAAAAATATCTACAAATAATAGTAAAATAAAATAAATAGATATATATATTAGTCTATCGTGATCTATAAATAATAAAATGTTGATATATTTATTATAAATATTTTGTTTCATTTTACTATATCTGAAAATTATCCACACAAAAATTTATATTATTATATTTGGCAAATAAATACTTAAAAAAGACTCCAGAATTTCTCTCCTTTGTTACACTTTAAATCTCAACAAACTAATTAAGTGTGTATATATATATATATATATATACATGTGATTCTCTAACAATTGCATTAAAGTTTATAATGTCAAAAAATTAATGGTAAATTATTTACATATATATATATATATATATACAAACTATAGGTAGATATTTATGATGAGTCATTTTTAAATATAGAAAAATAAAATAAAATATTTACAAAATATAACAAAATTTTAAAACTATCAATGTTAGACTTCTACCATTTGAAATAAGTGTCTACCATTTTATTAGAAGTCTATCAGTGTTTATCAGCGTTTATCATTGATAATTCTAAAATTTTGCTATATCTTGTAAATATTTTCAACAGTTTTACCATTTGAAATAATTTTCTTATTTAGATTGTGACCTTCCAAACCCGTTACACTTTATAAGGTAAAAAAAAAAAACTAATGAAATAAACCTGATTTAATATATATAATATATATATAGATAAGTGAACAGAACAACTTATGAATAAAAACAAACTATAGGTTGATAAGTTGAAACCCTCATACATCTGCTACACTTTATAATGTCAAAAGCTAATTAAATAAATATAATTAAAATATATATGTAGTGAATAAAACAAAACTAAAGGTAGATAGGTTATCATTTTCAGTGTGTTAGGGTTTTAAAATTTTGACAAAAGAAAATAAATAAAAATTTAAAATATATTATCGTCATTTTATATGTCCTAACTACCGTCTAAAATGCATATAAGGCAATAAGTCAATGAAAAACAAATAGATATTTTCTTTCCATATATAATATGTGTAAATGGATTAGAACCTGTCCACTTTGGTCGAAAATAGTTATTGAAATGAACCCTAGAATTAGTACTAGTATTTAAATAATGATAGATTCCATTTATTGTTGAACACTTTAATGTGAATAATAATTTCTATTATGAAAATAACAACATAAATATATTAGAGATATTAAAGAATAAATCTTGAAAACATTAAATTAAAAAAATTTCAAGAGTTCAATGAGTACCCTGATAAGATTAATTAAAAAAATCACTTTCAATTCTAATTGTACCTTTGTTTTATTAAGATGGTTTTTGAGTAGGTTGGGAATGCATTTTCAATCGTTTAACTTAAAAAATAACGGATTTGCAATGGGTGGCAATTTAGAAATATAATATTGTAAGTATGTCAACCACATTTTATATTTTGCACCTACGACATTTTTAAGAAATCCAATTTTCAATTTATTTTATTCCAATTTGCCAAATTATTTTGTAACCACAGACCCCATCCCACAGACCTATTCTTCTCTTTGTTCTCCAACCCGTAGACCCATCACACAACAAAATTATTTTGCATCTGTTGAAGGAGAAATTTTGGACCAATCACAAATTGCCACGTCTATCATCAAATTTGGGACCAATTAATAGTGAACATGTGTCTCGAATTGAAGTTGAAGACAAAGTCCAATGGCGCCATGTGGTTTCATCGTGACTGTTGAATCCGATAAGATTAATTTGACCCAATTTGATATTATTATCTGGGTTACATGAATGTTAAATCAGACCCAAATTCGATTAATTGAGCCTAAAGGCCAGGTCCATGGACCAACCAAGCCCATGTAAGGCCCATAAGGAATCTTTATAAATAGAGGCTCTACCTCTTCATTTAGGAGGTAGGAGGAATGGAAGGTAAAAGCTCTCTGAAGATTTGAAGTCTGAAGCTCCAAGGATGTGAAGAACATGACTCCTCCAAAGCTTTGAAGATCAGAAGACACTAAAGCTTTGAAGATCAGAAGACACTAAAGCTCTGAAGAGCAGAAAACATATCAAAGCTATGAAAATCAAAAGACATTAGAGCTCTGAAGATCAAAAGACATATAAAAGACACTAAAGCTCTGAAGATCAGAAGACATATTGAAGCTCTGAAGATAGCTCCCAAGATCCAAGACTCAAGTTCTCAAGTGCTGAAGACCGAAGCTTCTCAAGCTTTGAAGACTTTAGTTCTCAAATTCTGAAGAAATGAAGATCTAAACTATTTGAAGTTTTGAAGATTAGAAGATTTCAACAAACTGACCGTATCTTCACAACTTACAAGCTGAATATTCAATCTCCTCAAACCCAAGAGCCAAGCTTAAGCCCACTTGTGAACTCTATAAATAAAGAAGCTCTCCTTATTTGGAGAGGTCAACATTTTCTACATTCAGAGGGCCCAGAGAGAATTCATCAACAAGCAGAAGACTCCCAAGACTCCTGAAGCTGCAACCCTAGAAGACAGAAGACCCTTGAAGACACAAAGATTCTTTCAAGACTTCTACTTCAAGAATGTTCGGTGCTTTTCTTCTTCAAGTCGAGCACATTCATCCAACCTAAGAGAATCAGAGGATCAGTACTAGAGATTGAACCATATTACATCAAATCAACCTCAACATCAACACCCACTCAAGTCAATTCCACGAAACAAGTTTCTCTAGAAGTCTCGTACGAACACTAATCCTCCAAGAAGATCAATAAGCCCGAAGGCCGATCATCCAAGAGGATCAATAAGCCCAAAGACCGATCGTCCAAGAAGATCAACAAGCCCAAAAATCGATCATCCAAGAAGATCAAAAAGTCTAAAGGCCGATCATCCAATAAGATCGACAAGTCCAAGGACGACCGTCCAAGAAGATCATCAAGCCCAAAGGCCGATCATCCAAGAAGATCAACAAGCCCAAAGGCTGATCACCCAAGAAGATCGACAAGCCCAAAGGTCATTCGTTCAAGAAGATCAACCAACTTAAAGATTATAGTTTATTTTGAAAGCATCAAAATACTATGTATTAGAGATTGTACTCACTTTCCACAAAATTAATACAAATACAAAGTTCAAGTTCCACGAAATAAATTTCTCTTGAAATCTCGTGCGAACAACAACATATGTTTTTTTTTTTAAAAAAATATTCTTTTGATGTATTCTAACTTAGTTAGTTAGGTTTTTTTTTTTTTTTTGGAGGTTTAATTTTGGATAATATATATCAATTGAATGATATACCTAATATTTTGTATATCATTTAATTTCCACACTTTTATAGCAATATGATGGTTTTAATGAGAATTTTAATAGCATCTAATTTGGAGTTATAATAAATCGTTAAGTTAAGGTTCCAAGAGATACATGAGGAGTTTATCAAATATAAATAAAGTTTTGAGTAAATAGTATATCAACAATATATCACATATCAAACAACGATTTTTTTTTTTTCAAGGAAATCAAACAACTCTTATATATAATAGATATCAAACAAGTTATAACTACATCAATAATATCAGTTGTATATTATTACATAACAAATAACTTTCAATAATATCAATGGTATATAAGCAGTATATCACGTACCAATCAACTTTTAAGTGTATCACCAATATATCAACAATATATCAATACATATCAATCAACTCTCAAGCATCTCAAAAGTATAACAACAATATATCATAAACCAATCAACTTTCAATATTATCAATAGTATATTAGTAGTATATCAAATACCAAATAACTTTCAGCTCTATATTAGACTATAATTTATGAATGTATCAAATATCAATAAGATAGTACATGAAGTAAGACATGAGTGTATCAACCATATATCTTACACTAATCAAGATTCAAGACTATCAACAGTATTTCTAACTCTAATCAATAGTCAATCAATAACTTATTTTTAAGTAAAACATGTGTGTTTCATTTTATAAGCATTATATTCCAATTTTATCACCAATATATCATATATAAGATGTAAGTGTATCAAACATCAATCAATTAATACTTGAAGTAAGATCACATGAGTGTATCATTAGTAAACTCTAACAAAAATGAACATTCCAAGTGTATTAGAAGTATACTTAACAACAATAGTTAACATTCAATTAGTAACCTCTTTTGAAGTAAAACATGCATGTTTTATTTTATAAATAGATATCCAAGTATATTAGTAGTATATCAAATATTGTTGGGTTTTATGTCATAAAACTCGTGGTTTGTAAACAGTCAAACTTATTCTGAAAATTCAATAAAGTTGTTATTGAATATATGAATTGCTAATTTCGTTATAGAAATAAATCCAATACTAAAAAATCTCTAACTATTACATGAATACTTGAACTTTATGTAGAGACATAAAAGTGGATCAGGTTCGAGTAAATAGTCAAAATGATCTATAGTATATGAATAAGGTTGGACACCTTATTTTGGTAACACTATTGGATGTGACGCACTCTGTAGTTGTTACAAAGAGTTGTAAAGTGCTACAGACGAAGTAATCCTGATTCGTATATGTAATGACATGAGGAGTGGGGGCGTCCTGTGCAATGAGTTTGCACAAGATCGGACCACGAAATAAGTCACTCTTACTTTATGACGTTGTTTACTAGTTAAGCTAACTATTTTAAAGCGATGACCTAGGTTGACCTTAATCCTGAGCTAACTATGAACTCCTGTTTATTTAGGATTATCCTTAGATTTGCATAGGTGAGGGTTGGCTCAACAGCACCGGCTCAATAAGCCTCTCATTTCAAGGGTAAGACCGAGTAGATAGTTAGGGACATAGGGTGCAAAATGGAATTCACTCCTACCTGTTTTCAGGGATAGTATAGAGGTTGTTTCCTTAATTGCTAACTCCTGGACTTGAATAAGGGGTTCCGCCCTCTCATTGGCACGAGAGGGACTTGGTTTGATGATCGGATCACAAACATATTGTACATTAGAGGATCAATGGGACTTAAGGAATAAGAGGTAATCTCAGGGTTAAAACAGTCATTTGACCCAATCGTTATTACGAACAACCTGTGAAGGATTAACTTACTAATCATGGTTATATCGAGTGAACATAATATATCTACAGTGAGGGGAATGCAACTCCGAGCTTTAGTGGAGTGACCCAGTAGTTAACGAATGGGAGTTAATTCGGTATAAATAGTTTAGCCAATTAATCTCGGATCGTTGGATCCCATGATCTGTAGATCCACAAGGTCCCGCTACTAGCTCATAAATGGATTAGCCCTAGAGTAGCGTGATAAGTTGATTTGAAATGTTCAAATTAGAATTAAGGGAAATAGTAATTATATGTGATATAATTATACGTTTAATTTTGGAATTAAATGAAATTGGAGAATCAATTAATATTTAAATATAATTTAAATATTAAATTCATAAATAGGGATTCATGATGGTGGAACTAGTGTTAAATTAATTTAATATTTGATATTAAATTAATTGAATTAATTATTAATTATTAATTTTATTATAAAAATTAATTTTGAATTAATTTTTGTAAAATTAAATATAATTTTAGTTTTAGTTATTGAATTAAAAATTGAAATTAAGTTTTAATTTGAAAATTTTAAATTAAAATTAAAAAAAAAGAAAATTGGAACTGAAAAAGTTTGGATTTTTCCACTTCCATTTCCAACTAGCTTACACACTTTCCACTCTCCAAATTCAGTCATTAATCCAAGCATGAGTTGTAATTCATGTAGCAATTGTTCTTGCATGATTGTCATGCAATATATACTGAAGAATGTGAGTGGAATTGGGTATGCAAAAGGGTTCATTTTGGCTAAAAATATGTCTTGAACAAGTGTTCTTCAAGTCTAAAAACCAGTAACCTCTCATCTTCTTTTCCCTTAATTCAAGCTTATTTTGAGTCTCACTACTCAATCCAAGGCACCAAGAAGATAGTAGGGAAGACCTTGTGGTGGTTCACAAGCTGATTTGGAGAAGATTTGCAGGTGGAATCATGATTCAACTATTTCTTCAAAGGTATGTCAGGAAACCCTCTTGATAGTTTATAAGCAAGCTTAATTCGAAGCAAAAATTAATGAATTAGAATGTTTAATGATCCGTTTTTCTTCCGCTGCATGTTTTCTAGCTCTAACAAATATAAGATTTGAGTGTATTAGATAATAATTAGTAAATACTTTGAGTAAGACATAAGTATATAAATATTATATCTAACATCAATCAATGTTCCAAGTCTATTATCAGTATTTCTAATAGCAATTATGCACTTTAACTATGAGAGACATTTTTTATTTTGATTATTTCATCTCGAGTGATTTTGTTAATTTTGCTATTTTTACGAACTTAGAATTGTTGAGGTGCATGTGAGCTTAACTTTCATATTGTGTGTTGCTTTTATGGGCTTAATTCATTTCAAGTATAACATTGGTATATCAATAATATGTCAACACTCATTAAAAATAAAATTTCAAATATATTATTAGTTTATTGATAGTATATCATTAAGATGATGACCTAAAATGAAGTATATCAAAAGTACAAGGGCATTTTGGACTTTTACTCTTTTAGTGTTTGGGTGGACCGTTATTTTGTTGAAATTGCAAAAGACAAATTGTTGAGACATGCTTGTAATTTTTTTTTCCCTATTCATGCGACCGTCCCTAAAAAATGAGTCATTTTCGAAAAAAAATAGAGTGTTTGGCAACTAGTCAAAATAGATTTTGAAGTGTATTTTCAACAATTTTAAAGAAAAGTGTCTAAGTAAAAATGAGTGTTTTGAAAAACACCTTTTCCTCGAGTCAATCCAAATTACCCTTCATTTTCACTTTCTTTCATATTTTTTTTTCTCATTTTCTCATTTTTAATTTGGGGGACAAAATTAATTTTTCTAATCTTTGAGGACCAAAATCAAATGTAGGGTAACCTTTGGAAATATAAATAATATTTTTAACATACATGTTTTCAAAATTGAAATGTAGTGAAGAGTTTCAACTTAAGCCATTTTTATCAAATTATAATGAAAATTAGTGTAATCGTAATGGAATTTTATTGATGGATCAATTGTAATGAGCATGAATCGTAAATACAATTGAATTGCTTTTGATCGTGTTTACCTATAATTATGAATTTTGTCACATTTACCATTACCTACTGTTATCATTACCTCTGAAGGTCAAATGATAATGGTAATAGTAACAATAACAGTAAAAGTGTCATAATTCATTGTTCCTCAAAATGACTAGTCAGTGATGCACTCATATTGATCATGTTGACATGAAATTAGGTTAGAAAAAAGGCATTTATGATTTTTAGGTCAATTTTGAAAATTTTGCTTTATTTAACTTATGCATCTTTAGGTACTTTGTCCATCTATCTTGACTCTTGTTTGCTTATTAGAATTGCATTATGAGGCCATAGTTTTGTTGTCATTCCGAAAGACCCCACTAATTAGAGAATGTCTTGCATAATTAGTGGTAACGTCATACTGAGGAAAAAAATATTTGATTTATATGCCTACTAAAAAAAAGATTAAGTTGACAAGGAAAAGATTAGGAGTAAAAAGAATATCAAAAGAAAAAACAGTATAAACTTGTAATGTGTATATATGCATTGCTAGGGATAAAAACAGTTGCCTTTTGCTGTGATCAGTTAGAACACCCGCGAGAAAAGAGTAGGTAAGGTTCCCTATAGTAAAGGTGTGAAAGCTAGTGCTCCTAGGTAAAATAAATGCAAGTTTAGGATTCCACGTGTGCTTTTAGGCACCTTAATTGATATATTACTATCTTCTGTGTTTTGATATTTGATAATTAGTACTTGAGTCAGAGTAGAAGAAAAACGAACTGAGACTTCATAAGTCTATTCCGGGTTTGCTTGTGCTTAAAATAGATAGCTTAAAACTTATTTATGCATGAGAAGATTTAAAATGAAATTTCCAATTTCCAACAATGTCTTGAATTTATTAAATACTTTTGGATGGTTTAGTTGACTATGAACATGATTTTTGTTGACTTTTAAGGTTGCAGTAGGGAATTTGGTAAGTTAGTAAGTTGATCCTTGTATGATTGCATGTTCTACTTTGCTCGAGGACGATCAAGAATCAAGTTGGGTGATTTGATAGCACCTAAAATGTGCTATCTTCCTCTACTTAATTCGAAGTCTTGCTCTATTTAATGTGCTTATTTGATGATTTCACAAGTCTAGGGCATCTAAGAGGTAGAATGAGATGTTCGGTGTGAAATGGTGCTAATACGGACAAAATTGGACCTCAATTGCTTCACGAGAGAAAGAAGGCAACATAATTACGAAAGTACCCTTGAAGGAGAGTGTAATTTCCTTATACGATGCGCTCTACGCTACACTCGAAGATAAATTACATCAAATTCGTGAAGTGAGGAGAGCACTGCATTACTCTAAAACTCTTACGTGGGTGTCCGTGCACGACGTTGCGGCAAGATGGCCTCTCAGCCCGTTAGAGTCTAAACTCTTATGTGGCCCAGCGCTAAGTTGCTGCAAGATGGCCTCTCAGCCCCTTAGAGTCACGACGTTGTGCCCTAACGTTGCAAGGTTATGCGCCTGTTATAAAATGAAATGTTTGCCCGATATCTCACATCATGCCATTATTCCTCGTTCTAGCCCATTTTCTTCTCCTCTCCACTATGAATACTTGTTTTTAACTATTTTTGTCTTCTTGGAGCTTAATCTTTTGCATTTGGAAGATGATTATAGACTAAAGGTAACTCTTCTAGGTTGGTTTGATTGTTTCCCCCCTTTTAGTTTAGTTGTGATACTTGTTCTTCATCAAACATTTTTCAAACTTCTTATGTATGGGATTTAATCTGATTCACTGTTATGAATGACTATTTCTTATTATTGATTGACAACCAATGCTTGAATTTTGTCTTCCCATGCTTTAGATTTATCCTTGATGAAGGTAATAAACCGTTTAGAAGCAAAGGGTTAGATTAACTTGCTTGTTGTGAGTCGATTATCAATAGGTATTACTTTAATCAGCCTTGACTTAGAACCATACTGAATGAATTAGTTAGACGATGGAAATTAATTTTTTCATCTAGCTTAATTCCTAAAGCTTAATGCAATTAGACCATTTAGGTTTGTATAGATTCATGTAATTTAATTGGGCTAATTAGGAAATCATAATGATTGATTAGGATTCTAATCAATTTGGCTAGCGTAAGCATGAGATTTGATCTAGAGTTGAATGATCGATTGAATTAATTGGGGAAACATAACATGAAACCCAAGCTAGATTTTTTTTTAATTAATTTCACAAATCTCTCTCTCACTCTCATTTAAATTTTCATGCAAATTTACTTTCCATTACAAAAAAGTCCAATCAACAACCCCCCTCCCCCCTTCAGTTACTGTACTATAAGCTTTCAAATGAAGAAATTATAGTTACTCTCTGTTGTTCAACTTCGTACTTCACTTTACTACCTATTTTAGAGTAAAGTGTGGTAAAATTATTTGATTTGGACCGCAGGGTTTTATGACGTCCCTTTTTCAGCCCGATCACCATGCATATTCCAACATAAATTTACCATGCTAATTCCAGCTTAAAAATCTCTCTCTCAAGAAAAATTTAAAATCCTAAAGTCAATCAAATATTGATTAGGCATTCAATTGGGGAAGCACAACACAATAAAAAGCCAATAAATTCAATCGATCAAAATAGTTAAGCACAATCCATCAGTAGTATTGAAATCAATCAATCCTTAGAACTACGAATATGTTCAGCCATTGATGTTTTCAAATTAATCAATCTAAACATGTTGTACATTATATTAAAATGGAAGAAATAAGGAGAGGGGGTTATCTATTGAACACGATCCTTCGTTGACACTGCATCTATGATGTGTTCTCGATCTCCTTCTATTAATCCTGACATTTTGGCTCTAAACATTCCTTTGAACAGCAGCTCTTCGACCTCTATGGAGTGCCCTATGTGATCTCCAATTGAACCCCCTCCAAATGGTGGCACAAAGAACATAAAATAGGGTTGGAGTCGATGTAGCATCACGACGCTGCTTTAATATGCAACATTTTAAAAATCAGGAGCGCCACAATGCTACTCTATTTTACCCTCTTGGGTTTTTGCATCGAGCATGGCGTCGTTCACCATGCTGCCTTTGTTTTGCACTTTTTAGACCTCTTTTGCCTTAATTTCTTGCCTAGGTAACAATTTGACCTTTCTAAAGGGTATTTTAGTCATTTTACTATAGTGGCTAAACTCAAAGCTCCCACAATCCGTCGTCTACATTTCATTTGAAAGCATCATTTACTTGAAACAAGAGCAAATCGATGAGATTGCTTCTGGGCTTTTCAATTCAGGGCTCATTTTTATGGGTCCTGAAACCGCCGTCTGAATTATTCGATCTAAAACGCCATATTTTGCCAGTAGAGGTTTTGGAAAAAACAGGGGAAAGGGGGAAAATAGTGCAATGGAGCTTACAAGAGCGGGTTTTATCACATGAATCTGTTGGGTGCTTTTTGACGCACTGTGGATGGAATTCATCGATGGAATATAAATACTATAGAGGTAGTTTGATGTTCATGAATTAATGACTTGTTTGACTTAAATTGTTATGATTATTTCCTAATCTCTCATTGTCTTTGCATACTAGTAATATATTGGCACAACATTAGTGGTACATCGTAAATATTCCTTGTTAGAATGGTCTTGAAATGGATACTTTTTAGCATTCAGAGAGTGTGCACTATATGATAATGTGATATTTTGGATTACCACTAAACATGCGTTTCATTCAAGAGTATGTTACCTTCATGGAATTCTGTTCCTATATGTTTTGTTACTATAGTTGTTTTTGCACTCGACTGTGATTCCAGGCTTTTTGTTGTACGTCCTTTTTTTCGTGTGTGTAATCTCATTTTTCTTGTGTGTAATACAGTAGTTCTGATCCGTGAATTGAGCATCTCATTTAATTTAAGTCATATTGTAGGAGGCTGAGCTTGCTAAAGAGAAGACTGATGGGTACAAGCTAGATAGAGTTCATATTTTCACAGTTAACATGTTTGAGGACTTCGACAGATTTATGAAAGTCCCATATGAGTGTGCCCCTCCTGAAATTAACCCATATACTTCTGGGGTAAACTATCTACAACGTTACTTGATTTTGCTTCTCCACTGCTTCTTGTGATATGTTTTCTTGAGGAAAGGTGGGGGTTTTATGGATCATTTGAAGGTTATCTGGGAGCTGTGCTTAGTTGAATATTTTCCATGGGGAAAAAGAACCATGGGAGAATGTCATTTATGGATCAAAGTGTCCTGTCGTGGAAGTATGATGCTAATTGTTATTTACTTCTGAACATTTCAGGAGAAACTTCAACAGTGGCTAACTGATGAAAAAGCACGGGATCAGTTTGTTATCCGATTTGGTTCCGATACTGAGGTTTTCTAGAATAATGCTAGACATTTGAAGCCCGAGCCTGTTTACAAGCATCAAGTGAGTATCCTTTAGCCTGTCTTGAGTATTGGACTTGTTTTTATATCTAAAGTTGCTACTCTCTCCTGGTTAGATTGTTTTGGTTGATGTTGGGATATCGATATAATATTATTTAGGCATCTTTGCTCTGGGGCTGTTAACCCTATCTTAATTAAATAATTTTCTTTTACAGTTCTAGACCGAGAGTTTTGTTCAGTGGTCCTCATTGGAGACTTACCTAGCAACAATTCACCGACAGGGTGTTGCAGGGGTGGAGCAGATACTTTTAACCATCTGATGCGCTTTGCCCATCAACAGGTTTGTTATTGTTTTTCACTCCAGACCTTCTGACAGTGCTTGCTAACGTCCCAAAGGCCTTAAGCTTTTAATATATAAAATGTAGGTTAAGTTAATTGATTTTTCTCCTGGTGAGAAATATTTGGTGATGTACAGCAGTCATGAGCCCAACAATTCCCGGGATGCAAATGTGGCAACTCTCTTTCGAACTTCTACTCTAAGTCTGGGAGCTTGGAATTTGCAATAAGAGCCTTCAAGAAAATTTAAAAAAAGAATGTGATTTCATGGACTTCAGTTGTATCTTCCTGTTGTGATAATGGTCAAGCAGCTCAGAGTTTAAGTTTCTTTGCCGAGATGCTCTCGGATGGTGTGGAACCAAACGAGTACACTTTAACAAGTGTCTTGAGCGCTTGTTGTGTAATGTTGAGATTGGGTTTAGGAGCATAGATTCATTCACTAAGCGTGGAACCTTCATCGAAGGTAAGAACGAACTTTGTAACCATCATTGTCATATGTAGACTTGAACTTATTATATGGTTATCTATGTGTATATTCCTAAAATTCTTGTTGAATATTTAAATTTCAGTTCAATTTTTATAATGTCCTAGAAATTCTAGAATAAATGTGAAAACGCTAGGTTAACATATAGCCAAAAATCATTACAAGTATGAATTTATGATGAATTTGCTCTACTAGCTTTCTGTAACATCTGATTTAAATAGTTAGTATCTAACTCTGTAACAGAATCGGTATTTCTATTACATTAGTAACATTTTTCATATTAAGATTCAATAAGCATCATTCTAATATTCGATTTAAATTATTTGATCATTCGATAAGCGTCACTACAAGAATTTTGCCTTGAATGTACCATTTATGCACATTCCAATAAATACGGTTAGTTGAATATAAATTCTGATAACATTTTCACTTTCAATCCTTTTTCTTAAACCTTTTTTGTTTGTGTATTTTTTAGGTGTTTGGAAGGGGTGGGGAGGAGATGGATTTCTTGCAACAGCAAGGGATTCAGGTGAAAATTGTTCCTGGTAAGTGCATTTTTGAATGCTTGCAGTTTTAAGCACAGTGTCTAAGTGTTTTCAAGTGACTTTAATGATATGAAAATTCCTGTTTGAGAAGTTATAGTGTGCTTATTTCTCTTTGGACCATATTGGATTAGAATGTAACACCCATTTATGACTCATGGGTAGTATTTATTTGTAGTTTAGATTTGATTCAACGTGCTCGAGTTTGTAGATCGCACTATGGTAGTTTGTGGGTTATTCATGCACTATGGTAGTCTTTGTGACAACTTTTGAGGTTTGAAGTATATTGTTAGCTAAATTTGCTTATTGATGTATGTGTTCTTGAATATTCATTTTTTGGGAATTCTGATAGTTCTGTTGAGAACAAGTGGTTGTGAAATATTTTTGGGAGTGTGTTTCTTTGAACAGGTTCAAGGTAAATTTTTGGTTTTGTTGTGGTAGCATCGTTATGTTGCCGAAAATTTTTCATCGTCTTCGTATCTCATATCTAGGTAACCAAGCTTCTCTTCTTCAAGAACTTGAAAAAGAAGATTCTCTCATTTATTCAACTATTGAGTTTTCTTGTTTTGCAGATGCAACAAAGGAGTAAATATTTGGTATCACAACCTCTTTATGCTTTTTCTTGGGGAACTTTAGATCCAACACATTCACTACAAGAATTTTGCTTTGAATGTACCATTTATGCACGTTCCCAATAAACATGGTTAGTTGAATATGAATTCTTATCACATTTTTACTTTCAATTCTTTGTCTTAAATTTTTTTTGTTTGTGATCCTTTGAACAACAGTGGTTAGACAAAGATGCCTATAACCAGACACTACTGAAGCTAGGGGGTTGGTACAAGAAGAATTATGAAGGGGTTCATACTTACCAAGTGGAGAGAGACAGTAATCTCATAATGTTTGTATTACTTGTAATTTGTGTTTTCAAGGCCTGAATTATTGTATAGCCTTTTAAATTATAATTTTATAGCATAATTTGTGGATTAAATTTAATAAATTTACAATCCATATATGAATAATATGTCATAACTACAACGTTCAATGATGATGTGTCATGTTATACTTTTTGACTAAAAAAATGGATTCGGCAATGGAATTTAGAAAAAACGAATAGATTCGGAATTCAATGTCGGTTAATAATTTTAAAAAATAGAGGGTTTAATGTCGGTTGGAAATTTTACTGAAAGTCTTTAATGTCGGTTGCAACCGACATTGAAGGCTGTGTTATTGAAGCCCTTTAATGTCAGTTTAAAACCAAAATTAAAGGCAACCGACATTAAAGGGCTTTAATAACACTATCTTTAATGTCGGTTAAAGCCCGAATTTCTTTTAGTATAGCTCGTTCTGCTCCAATTGCACGTTTCCTACAAAATAGATAAATAAAGCATTAAATAATTCATTTATGCAATAAAACTAAACAAAATATAAGCTTAGAAAGAACTTTTCAAGTGCTTTTCAGGTGTCAATAAAGAGCATCTTCCACTTCCAATGTTGAGGGTCAAGTGTGAAATCAATGAATATATATACAAGAATCTAAAATCTTGTACTTTCGGATGATTGAATGATAAGAAGATGAACCCGACTATTAGTCAAATGTATGAGTAGGAGGAAAAAGAAGGAGAGTGAAACAGTCGACATGTTTTCGAAAATGTGAGTTTTTGGGAATTTGGGGCTCAATGTATTTTGGCCGCAAATTTTCTAAATTTAGAGGATAGTTTAGTAATTTGTGTTATTCATTCTATTGCAAGTCCAATCCAAACAACCTTTGGTAAAATATCTAAATAAATGTGATAAAAAGCAATTCAATTATATTTACGATTGAAATTCATTATAATTGATACATCAATAAAAACTCAATAAGATTACACTAAATGTTTATTACAGATTGGCAAACTACTAACATAATACAAAAGGTTTTCTCGAATTGGAGTGACGGAGAGAGAATGTAAAGAGAGAGAAACAATAATCTTAAGGAGAAAAGTAAAAGAACAAAGTCAGTCAATGTCTTGTTTCATTTCATGCAATATTATTGGTATGTACGTACAAATAGAATTAATTATTTCTAATTTCTGTTATTTATTTATTTATTTATTTGGTTGACTAGAATTTTATTATGCGTCAGGCTTCCTAGGGATTCTTTTTATTTTAAATAAATGTTATAGATTTTAAAACTATTTAGAAAAACATATAGTTTTCCGAACTATTTATAAAATAGTGTAGTTGTGACTTTTAAAACACATATTTCCCAAAATAAAAATTGCACTTTTCTTTTTCAAAAAAAAAAAAAAAAAAAGCAAGTAGCATGTTTGACCCGGTTAAAAAAAATTTATGTGTTCGTGTTCATGCAATACTAATTAAATTGATTAATTGACTTCTCTATTGTTATTTGATGTATACAAGTTTTCTCTAACTAGACCCAAGTATAAGCCTGATTAGAGTATTCTAGCAAGCGCTAGAATTGAACACAGGGACTTGTAATTGATATTAAATTTCAACTTAATGAATGATAGCTAAACATGTGAGGATCAATTAATGAATCGATGATGGTATGCACAAAGAAAAATGGAAAATTGTCTAAAAGAAAAGTAGGGAAGTGATGCGTTGATGGTATAGTGTAGGTGTACATCGACTACGTGAGTGAGATGCGCTGATGGTGAAAATGTAGCCCAAATAAAGTAGTGTGCATTGAATGAGGAAGCTTCAGTAAATAAAGTAGGGTTGAGAAGATTTGTTAACATTTATTCGAGTTATACATAAGCATCCGTTCATGTCCTTAATTTATCTAAGTGAATGATCACCTCTCAGTGTTTGAGTCACATTATTCTTATCTCTAAGATGCATGCATAAACTAGAAATGGACAAAAGGTTATCTTTATCTCTAAAGCCACTTCTTTCCTTATTTAATGATTTACACAACTGCTTACTCTCTCAAGTAGTTAGCTATTTCTATTTAAATCAATTGATCAGAGGGATTTGATCAATAGATTAAGTACACATTCAAGAAGATGAACTTCAACTTATGCAAAACTTTTAAAAATGTTATTTTACTCTTCCCAACCCATTAGAAATTTAGCAGCTCGTGATGGAGGAAAATGAACACATGGATGAATGATGATGAAAATCATGATGTATCTTAAGAATATGAATATCACGATGTTCATATCTTAATACAAATTCAAGAGACAACAAAAGAAGAGATATTTAAATTTAGAATGTCGAGTCATCGGTCAGAATCTCTTGCTTCCTTTGACTATGATGGAAGGCTGCTTCACTTGTGCCTAGAATGGATGATGGAACTTTCCCTTTTTCAATGAAGACTAAGTTCTCACTTAGAATTCCTTGAGGAAAGGTTGAAGATGATGAATAGTATCCGGCTGGTAAGGGTTGGCTGATGGAAAAAGTGGTAGAAGAATATTCTAGGTTGGGAGATTGAGCTATTTATAGGCATCAATTGGGAATGCTTTAGTTTCTTTCTAATGATTATTAACACATGCATTTATTTCATGCCTCGCTACACCGAACAACCTGTGTCATAAATTCATTGACTATGTCGCATATGTCTCAAATTAGCTCCCAACATGTACTTTGATTGGACATGTCATCGCCCGTCCGTTTTTTGTTTTCTTTTCTTCATGACTCTTTTCATCGCATGGTTCTTCTTTCAATGCATAGTTATGTCGGTATGATCCTTTTATGCATTCAACGGTTGCAGCCTCAGCTTCCTTTGCCAATTTTTGCTTCTTTTGCATTCAAATCCCGCGTTAAAGATATTAGTCTTATAATATTTTAGAATAACTAGTTTTGCAAGTGTTGAACGCAAATATTAATATTTCTTACCTGATTTCTGTCTCAAGTTAATGCATTTTCTATTGAATTTTCTCAATTATTCTAAATAAAGAACTACATTAACTTGTATTTCTAGGAGTTATCATACCCTCAAATTTAGAATAATACTTGTCCTAAAATATGTATTTAAAGTCTGAGGCACAAAACATCTTATTTTAATGTATTAACTTAACCATTCAACATGCCTCCTAATTCAAGATCCATAGACCACCAGATAGCCCCAAAGTTCTATTCATCCTCTATAGAAATATTTCCTAAATTTAGATGTGGCGAACTTATTCTCAAAATTCCTTTACTTATTTTTAGATATTATTGTTTCTCTTTTCAGAAATGTGCTTCGTGTTTCAAAAACATAAATTCTTTTTTCTACTTTTTATTTAAAGTTAAGCACTTTATTAGTGACTATGCGTTGGTTCAGGTTACCTAGCTTTGTTTTGGCTACCTCCCACGGGTGTCATACTCGCATCTAACTACGAGCAAGTGCTCTTCACAATTTTAACTCTTATCTAAGCTAGATTTCTCTTTTTAGCCTAGACATTGAAGTTGCACCATCTATTTGTTTTTGTGTTGATCCTGATTCCCCAATTTCGTTTTGGCTTGCTCGTAGGGGTGTCATGCAAATCATCCAAATACAAGTAGGTGTCATTCTCAACTTGACTCCTAACAGGCTAGTTTTTCCTTGCGCTGACAAAGGAGTTGTATATTTTTATATATATTAATGGAACTATAACTAGTAAAAAGATTTTTATGAGTTTGAATGCATTAGCTATAAACTCTCCCATCCATAAATTTTTTAGAGCAGCAAGGTCCTCATTGTTAAAGTTAGTTGTTAGATTGTCTTAGAAAATTTTGCAAAAGAGGTTTGAGGTAAAGGTTGCACGCATGATATATTCAAGAAATGTTTCTTAAGAGATCTTGAAACTTTGTAAAATTGACGCCTATCTTAATAAATCTTAAAGTTGGTCAGCATAAGTATCATCATCGAGGTTATAACGCAAAAGTATAAAATAAGGGGAAGCTTGAAAGCATCAATAAATAAGTGCAAGAGACAAATGCAAAGGAAATTCAAGAAGAGATTATATTAACTTGTGAATTCATTCAATGCATAAAAATAATTACAATGCGATCAAAATTTGTGAAATGAATACACAAGAAGAATACTTTAAACAAAACACCCCAAAATTTTTCATTCCCTTGTGTGTTCAGTACGTTGCCTTCATGGGGAAGATTTTCTTGGTCTTGAAACTCGAGGGGTCGTTGAAGGGATGGAGGGATAATTAGAGCAGGGATGTGCTAGGCAACGACCTCATGAAAATAGCTCATCATGAAATTAAACTTGTCATCTTGCCTTTGAGCTTGGCGGCGAATAAATTATCTCAACGCACCTTGTTGACACATGAGCTCATCTTGCCGACTGGTCAACCTGTCAAGTACATGCATCAGAGGTTGTAGGATAGTATCATTCAAATACTTGTATTGATCGCTCATGTTGAGATCAACATAGTCTACGTTGGGGTCTCTTGGTAGGTTGTCTCCAAACTCTTCATCATCATGCGGCGAGCTCACTCTTGTTTCACCAATACTTAGCCCATGAAAATTTTGTGAAGTGCTAACGCCTTGACCCATTAAGTCAAACAAAAGAGGGAGGCTTGAAAATAACTTCATGCATTGATGTTGGAGGAGGATGAGTTTTCTCCATTTCAATCTCTAGAGGAGGGGAAGAGTTTTCTCTTGTTGATCTTCAGAAGGAGGGGGAGTCTTTTTTTTTCTTCAAACTCATCAACTAATGGTTAAAGGTTGAAATGAGGCTCCAGATCTTCATCTTCAATTATTTGTTTTTCTGTGCTCGTTGCTTCTACTTCAAGATCTTCTTTCACTACTTTTTTCCTATGAAGCACAGACACAGATACGACTAGACGATACAGATACGATCAGATACAATGATTCGTCAATTTCTAAAAAACTAAGATACGGATACGTCTAAGGGTACGTCATTTTTTTAATATATATATTTTTAAAAAAACGAGGATACTGATAGGTTGAAGATATTTATTTTTTTCTTTAAAAAAATTTAGGGTATATATAAATTTAGCATACAAGTTAATAATAATAGCACAAAATATAATACAAACACTGAAATACAATACAATAAAAGCAACATTTAAGATGTTGAAGTACAATATTTAATAAAATGCAATAGAAAAGTGACTCATATTGCAAAGAAGAAGAAGAAGAAGAAGATTAGAGGGAGAAGTATGAAGATAAACGAAGAACTTATTGTTGAAGATATCCAAATGGTTTATATTTTGGTGGACTTTGTGGTGACTCAAATGTGAAGATGAAGATTAGATGATTCTAGACTAGGGTTTGGTCCGTCATTTATGCTGGGCTTGAGTTGAGAATAATGGGCTGAAGGAATAGACTTACTGATCCTTTTGGGCTTTGATAATGCGATGACCCTTAAACGAATACCAGAAAATACCTTATTTATTCACACAAACACAAAACAACGTGCTAAAAGCACAATCCATGTGATGAAGGATCTCGACCTTACACTTTGATGGCTGAGATTAGAGCTTCACACTTATGTTGGTTATGCACTTCGAAAGACTAACTTTTCTTTTCTTTTTGCAGAGAAGAACGAGAGAAAAGAAAAGAGAGAATTGCCGGGAGGCTACTGAAAATCGCAGAGGGCGATGAGTCTTCAGTCGTCTAGGCAATGGAAAGTAAAGCTGGAGGTCTTTTAGACGATAAGGGACAAGTCGTCTAAACGATGAAGACTTTACTGAAGATCGTCTAGATGAAGGCGTCTAAACGATGATCGTCTACACGATGAGGCTTGTAGAAGTAAAGATCGTTGGCTAAAAGCTAGATGATTGTTTACTAAAAGCTACATAATCGGTGGGTTAAAGGTATACGATAGAGGAAGACGATCAGAAAGAAGAAGAACACGTGGTTCGAACAAGGAAGGCGATCGTTTACTAAAAGTTAGATGATAGTTTTACGTGGTTCGGTCAAGGAAGGCCTACGTCCACGGAGAAGCTGACGGGAGTTTTATTCAAGATTGCTTCAAGATAAGTTTGATTACTCAATTACAATTTACACTCTCTCCCTATATAATTAGTTACACAATGTATTTAAAGGTAGCTTGGATTGTAATAAATTTTGTAATTGAATGAAGTTATTTTCACCTTTCTATATAACAATCTCCACCTTAAAATGAACTCCATACTTTCTTCAGCTTCTCTGATCTGACTGTCTTTTCCTTTAACCTTTGTTTCTCAGATCAAACCCTATTATATCAAGGCACTTCTGGAGTTTGAGCTAAGTGACTGTTTTTTTCAACATGTTGGAGGCATTCTCTGAGGTATGAACTTTCAAAACTTCAATCTGTTTAGCTTTTATTTGCTGTTGAATGAAATGATATTTAACATCTATATGTTTAGTTTTGTTATGGTACGAGGATGCTTTGATAAATGAATTGTACTCCGATTATCACAAAAGATCTTTACTGTGTTATGTTTAATTCCAAAGTTACTTAGGAGACCCTTTAGCCATAGGCCTTCCTTCATTTCTTCTGATAGTGCTTTGAACTCTACTTCAGTAGTAGAAAGGGCTATTACTGATTGTAAAGTAGCCTTCTAGCTTAGGACACACCTTCCAAATAGGAAGATATACCCTGATAATGACCTCCTCTTGTCTAGATCTCCGACATAATCTAAGCCTACATAACCAATCATCTCTGGTTCACTGTCTGGTAGTTGTTGGTACATTAGTTTAGCATTAGTAGTACCCTTTAGATACCTCATAATCCACTTTGTAGCCTCCCAGTGCCTCTTACCCGGATTAGCCATGTATCTACTCACCAAGCTAGTAGCATAGACAATGTCAGGTCTTGTAGACACCATTAGATACATCAAACTTCCCACAACTTGGGAATAAGGAACTGTTGACATGATTTGTTGATGCTCAATATCTGATTCTTTGGGTGAATTCTCTGCTGAGAGATTGAAATGGTTAGCAATAGGAGTAGTTACTGCTTTAGCCTCTGTCATCTGATAACTGCATTATTGTGACTGATCAATGCTTAGAATACTTGTTTTTCTATTTCTAATAATGTCAATGACTAGTATTCTTGTTGCATTTCCCATGTCTTTCATTTCGAACTCTGATTTTAATAGATCTTTTACTTTATTCAACTCTTTCATAGTTCCTCCTGCTAGAAGCATGTCATCCACATATAGTAACAAGTAGATTGGATGAGTATAGGACTCTGTATTTATGTAATTATCGGCATGCTCAGAACATAATAAATAACAAGGAAAGGGTTCCATACCAGTTGAAAACTCTCTTCAAACTTTTGAACCATAAGCAGCGGATCCCTCCAAGAGATCTACGAACGCCCGGCGGGAACATCGACTACAACAGCATGATCAACGCGAACACGAATGTCGCAACGGGGATGACACCAGCACTAATGAGTCCCGGGTATTCTCGGAGTGAAAACCCAAATGGTGGGCTTTGGTGAATTTGGTAGAGGACGAAGGAAAAATGAGTCGTGTAGGCGATAAGCAAGTGGGAGAGAAAACAATGCTATCGTATAGTAGAAGTGCTTATCGCATAGAGAAGCTACACGATCATGTAGGATTTACTGAACGATCATTTAGAAAAAGGTATACGATCATTTAGCTAAATCGGCACACTATACGATCGTCTAGAGAAGCTACCCGATCGTCTAGGCGATAGTGTGCAATCGTTTAGGTGCACGGTATATGATCGTTTAGGCGGAGAACGCTATCGTATAGGCTCTGGAGCGATCGTTTTCTTTCACCAACGCACGCTTCATGAATTCTTTTGGGCGATTGAACGACTACTCAAAAAATGAAAACATTTTTCATGTTAACTCATCGGTTACCATAACCAACACTGCCCACTACCCACGTCTGAACATGGAAAATTTGATTAATTATCATATAATTAATCAATTAATTAATTAATTAATATAATCATATTATACTTATATCCTATAGTTTGATATCACATATTTACTATAGTATTTTCTCCTCTACTTGATATAAATCATATTTATATCTAATTTCCTCCATAATAATGTATCTCATACATTTGGCCAATTATATCATATATAATTAACCAGTCCAATTATATCATATATAATCGAACTTTCTCTTGTCAATTTGAACAATTCAAATTAACCCAAATACTGGTTCTCGATTTTATCCAAGCTACCCAAAGGACCTAATGGACCTGTGGCTTGAAGCTCCAACAGTACGTGAATAGCTGACTAAACTCTTTTGCCACGAGATCTACCATCTATTAACTGTCAGTGATTCCATTAAAGACCAACAGCTGAACTCTTCTTACCACAGATATATTTCTGTGTCCATCGGATATAACTAATCATGAGTACGATGACCCTTCACAGATGCTCGTAAGTACAGCTAGGCCAATTTACCATTTTGCCCCTATAGTTACATCTCACTCCTTAAGTACCATTGATTCCTCTAATGAACAATACAACATAGTCCAACTATGTGTGAACATCTCTCGGGCAAGGAGAAGGTGTATGGCACCACATCGTTCAAGCCCCGGAATCAGCTCTTAAGGGAGCCATCTATCTACTTACCCCTGCCTTGGGGAAGGAGTGAATTCCATCTTATGTAGCTGAGTTCCCAGCTCCCAAATCAGACGAATCCCAAAATGGTAGGTTTGAATAGGCGACCTGGCCACTCGCACCATACAAATCAAAGGACCACCCTCAATGGCAGAAGTTCCCAACTCATTCAGGATTGAGGTCATGTTACCTATGGTCATCCTAGTGAAGTGAAGTCTCTGTCATGAACGGTGTTATATAATGAGACGTTAACACTTCGTGGTCAGGTCTTTATACAAAATCTTTGTATAGGATGCCCCCGCTTGCATGTCCCCAACACGAATTATCAGGATCAGACCATCTGTGACAAGTCACACACTTGTGACCATTCCACAAAGTGGGCCGCATCCATAGCGTTACCAGGATAAGGTTTCCCTTCTTTATCCATACACTACAGACTATTTTGGTTATCACTCAAGACATGATCCACTTGTATGTCACCACATACATGTTTGAGTCACATACAGATAACCAAGGATTTTATGTTTTTTGGTTTGTAGTAAAGCAAATAAAACAATTAACAGAGCAAAAATCAAGATGTAAAGTAAATATCATATATTAACAACACAAGCGTTCGTACATACTGTTTACAAACTACAGGACACGAGACTTTAGGGCATCAACTCCAACAGGTTCTGTATCATTAGTTAAATCAAGAGCATTTAAAGCTAAGTAGTCTTCATACCTTGAAGGTGGCACAATGTTTCTTCTCTACCTATCTCTAGCTAGGCTGTACTTCTCAACTCTGGTTCTTCTTGCTCAGGATCAATAGTAGCATCTTCTACTTCTTCTTCTAGATGAGGTAGTTGATCAAAATATGATTCAGAGCTTGAAGGATCAGAAGTAGGAATTAAAACTTGCTCCACCTCAATTTCATCATTCTTCTCCTAAGGTACTGAAACATTAGGGTTAGATTTCTGCATATACATCTCATCTTCTTTGAAAACCACATCTCTACTAGTTATGCATCTTTTCTCAGTAGGGTGCCACATTCTAAACCCCTTAACACCCTTTGTGAAGCCTAAAAACATACACTTCACAGCTCTGGCAGCTAATTTCCCTTTACTCTGATGAACAAAGCCAGTGCAGCCAAACATCCTTAGGTTATTCAGGTTAGGAGGTTGTTTAGTCCACCTTTCTTCAAGGGTTAGAAGGTTAAGAGATGCATGAGGGCATCTATTCAGTGTATAGATACTATGTGAAGCTGCCTTTGCCCAAAATTTCTCAGGAAGTATAGCATCAGACAATAGGCTTCTTACTCTCTCCATTATTGTTTTATTCAACCTCTCTGCCACCCCATTTTGCTGAGGTGTATACCTAACTATCTTGTGTCTAGTTATGCCATGCTGTCTGCAATAAACATTGAACTCCTCTGCACAGTACTCAAGCCCATTATCAGTTCTTAGACACTTAATTTAACAGTTAGACATTTTTTCAACCATGATCTTCCATTCTTTAAATTTTTCAAAAACTAAATCCTTAGATTTAAGGAAATAGATCTAGCTTTTTCTCGAGTAGTCATTAACAAAGGTTAAGAAATACCTGGCTCCACTTAATGATTGAAAAGGTGAAGGACCCCATCTGAATGCACATAGTCAAGGATGGCCTTGGTTGTGTGTTGAGCCTTCACAAAGCTCTACCTAGTAGCCTTCCCTATTACACAATGTTCACAAAAGGATAGGCTCTGATGAACTCCCTTAGGTAGAATACCTTGGTTGGCTAGAGCTTGTAGACCTTTGGCACTAACGTGTGAGAGTCTTTTGTGCCATAGATCTCCTTCAGTAGGCTGATTTTGAGTCACAATCAAGCTGAGTGTACCTTATGAACTTCTTGCACTACATACACACCATTAATCTTCACCCCTCTAAGGATAGGCTTGTTGTTCTTCAAAACTTCACAGTAACCTTCCTTGCCTCTGTATTCACAGCCAATAGAATCAAGCATGCCTAGTGAAATTAGATTGCTCTTCAGCTTAAGCACATGTCTGACATTTCTTAAGAGTTTGACTGTTCCATCTTCTATTTTTAATGAGACCGAACCAATCCCAACCACTGGACATGAGTTATTATTTCCCATGTAGACTGATCCTCCATCCAATTCTCTATAAGTACTAAACCAGCCTTTATGTGGTGTCATGTGGAAAGAACACCCTGAATCTAGAACCTAATCTAGGTTCTTATCAACTTCTTCTTTTGCCTTGCAATTAGAGGTAGCCAAAGCATCAGAATAAAAGTAAGAGTCCTCACAAACTGAGGCTTCACCTGACTGATTAGGTTGGACTTTGGGTTGTGGCTGAGATTGCTTATTTTTCTGCTCATTTTTTCACTTCAATGTTCTGCAATCTTTGATTAAATGTCCAAGTTTTTTACAATATTTGTATCTGACCTTGGACTTCTCTTTCCCTTCTTCATTTGAGCTCTGTTTGCCTTTTTCCTTATTGTTCTGTTTTGACTTCCCCTTTACAAACAAGCCTTCTATACTAGACTCATCTTCTTTGCTTGTAATGAGCTCAATTTCTCTGATCTTAAGAGCAGAAATCATGATATCGGTAGTAAAGGAATCTCTCCCATATTTTAGGGTTGTCTTCACTTCTCTATAAGAATCAGGAAATGAGTTAAGAAGCACAAATGCTTCATTATTTGTTCCAATTTCTTCTCCTTGAGTCTTGAACTTAGTAGTAATTCTCTTGAAATCATCTAGATTCTCTGTTAAAGACTTTGAAGCACTCATTTTGAATGTNCTGCAATCTTTGATTAAATGTCCAAGTTTTTTACAATATTTGTATCTGACCTTGGACTTCTCTTTCCCTTCTTCATTTGAGCTCTGTTTGCCTTTCTCCTTGTTATTCTGTTTTGACTTCCCCTTTACAAACAAGCCCTCTGCACTAGACTTGTAATGAGCTCCATTTCTCTGATCTTAAGAGTAGAAATCATGATATCAGTAGTAATGGAATCTCTCCCATATTTTAGGGTTATCTTCGCTTCTCTATAGGAATCAGGCAATGAGTTAAGAAGCACAAATGCTTTATTATCTGCCCCAATTTCTTCTCCTTGAGTCTTGAACTCAGTAGTAATTCTCTTGAAATCATCTAGATTCTCTGTTAAAGACTTTGAAGCACTCATTTTGAATGTAAAGAACCTTTCCCTTAGGAAAAGTTTGTTGGGTAGATTTCTTGTCTCATATAGCTCATCCAATTTGCTTTACATCTTATAAGTTGTCTCTTGATCAATCACTTGCCTTAGGACATTATCTGACAAGTTTAAAACCAATGTTCCATGAGCAATTAGCTCCATGTTTTCTTTTTCTTCTTCTGTTGCTGTGCTTGGCAGCTGCTAGATCATCTACGGCCTTATGTGCCCTTTATTGTCTCAGATAGCCTTAATTTAGGGTTTCTACAAACCAAAATCGCATTTTCCATCAAATTTCTCAATGTCATACCTTGCTACTGCCATATCTATTTTGAAATTCAACTGAATGACTCCAAGATTTTTGCTTCTTTGAATCTTGACTAATCTTGAAGCTTTCTCGCATGCTCTGATACTACTTGTTGGGCTTGAGTTGAGAATAATGGGCTGAAGGAACAGACTTACTGATCCTTTTGGGCTTTGACAATGCGATGGCCCTTAAACGAATACCAAAAACCACCTTATTTCTTCACACAAACACAAAACAACATGCTAAAGGCACAATCTGTGTGATGAAGGATCTCGACCTTACACTTTGATGGCTGAGATTAGAGCTTCAGACTTCTGTAGGTTATGCACTTCGAAAGACTAATTTTTCTTTTCTTTTTGCGGAGAAAGAACGAGAGAAAAGAAAAGAGAGAACCGTCGGGAGGCTACCGGAAATTGCAAAGGGCGATGAGTCTTCGGTCGTCTAGACGATAAGGGACAAGTCGTCTAGACGATGAAGGCTTTACTGAAGATCGTCTAGACGAAGGCGTCTAAACGATGGTCGTCTACACGATGAGGCTTGCAGAAGTAAATGATCGTTGGCTAAAAGTTAGACGATCATTTGCTAAAAGCTACACAATCGGTGGGTTAGAGGTATACGATAGAGGAAGACGATCGGGAAGAAGAAGAACACGATAGTTTTACGTGGTTCGGCCAAGGAAGGCCTATGTCCACGAAGAAGCTGACAAGAGTTTTATTCAAGATTGCTTCAAGATAATTTTATCACTCAATTACAATTTGCATTATCTCCCTTTACAATTCGTTACACAATATATTTAAAGGTAGCTTGAAGTGTAATAGATTTTGTAACTGAATGAAGTTATTTTCATCTTTCTGTATAACAATTTATTTATTTTTCTTTTAGTTTTGGACTCGAGTAGTGAAATTTTTAAATAGGTTGCCTAATTTTAGATTGAGAAAGATTAGATGAGTTATATGATTTTCTTAAAACAAAGTACACATAAAAATAGATACGTCAAATCGCGTATCAAATACGTATCTGAGAAGTATCTGGAAGTATAGATACATCAAATCATGTGTTAGATGCGTATCTGGAAAATATTTGGAAGTATCGATATCTGATACGTGTTTGATACTAATTATAATTCACATGAAGTATCTGTGCTTTATAGCTTTTCTCCTTTTGTGCTTTGGGGTCTACGAGGAATTGGCACTTCAAGACTCTGAGGTTCGTTTTGAGATCTTGACTGGTCGAGGTTTGTGCGGCGAGTCCTTCGACAGCCTTCTGAGGATTTTATTATTAATGATGTCATTGACATCCACTGTCAGGCCATTATCAATGGGTAGGGTAACATTGGCACAAAGCCTTACCACTATCCAAGGGAAGAACAATTGACCCCTTGGTTTGCCAAATACCCTTTGAACCTGGGCAACTATAATGCCGCCAACATCCATGAGAGGCGTTGCATGATGCAGTAAGCTGCCATTATTCGATCCCTTGAAATTGATATATCATTAATTGTCGGGATTAGTTTCCTCTTAGAAAAATAAACCCATAAATTTGCCTCAAGAGTTAGGAATTTGAGGTAATGTCCTAATGCCCTTGGGGAAATCTTCCAACTTGACTCAGGCTTGGTCCACACCCTCAACGTGTAATCCATGCGTTAGTAGGTGGGTGATTCAATAATCTTGTTGCTTTCTGCCTCTGGGTCATCTCGAAGCTTAAACATCCCATTGATTTCCCATGAGTAGAATGACACCTGACAACCATTGACCTTTACTTATTAATCATCCAAACAAAGACATCCAAATCATACAAAAGCCAACCAAAGAAAAATAAACCAAAGACAAGGAAACTAGAAAGCAAAAATAAAACAAAGTGAAAGATGCATCCCTATGATTGAACAAGTGCCCACCTTCATCGTTTATCAATGCTTTGGGAGTATCGAATTGCGTGAAGATGTGCTTTGTAAGAAATATTGACATAGGCACCGCATCATTGTTTGTATAAGAGATGGCTTCCACCCATTTCGAAACATAATCAACTGCCAGCAGAATGTATTGATGCCTGCGTGAAGAAGGGTAAAGTCCAATGAAATCAATCTCCAATATATCAAATAAGTGAATTTCAAGAATGGAAATTAGGGGCATTTCATTACGAGGAGATATGTTTGATAGCTCTCGAAAAGAGTTATTTTTATATCCTTAATTTCTATTGCTTGTTATGTTTAAAGTGTTTAAATATATATTTATGTAGGAATTCAAGCAAATCATACACCTTAGAGTGTTATGGACCGTTTGAGGTTGATTTGGAGCTTTCAGAAGTGAAATCGAGCACCAGAAGTTTCAACGATCTGAAATTACGAAAATTCCCCTAGAACCAGTGTAGCGAAGAGTGAAGCTACAATGTGTGCTACGCTTGAAGGTAGTGAGTAGCATTGGCAAAAGTGCATCAATGCTCTAGATTTTGATGGAACAAAACAAAGCGCGCACGCATATGAGAGTACAACACACATTGTTGCAAGGCTCGACGCCTATGCCTCAATAAGGGGTCTCAACAAAATGATACTCTCCTCAACATAACGATGTTCTGCAGATTTTTATATATATTTCTTCAATTTTTCTTGGGTTTTTCATGTTCTTTTTTATGGAGGCCGAAGTAAACTCCAAATTTATCTTCTTCCTCTATTTTTTCCAACATCTCTAGTTTATTTTTTTTTTTAAAAAAAAAGGGTTGTAACTAAAGATTTGGGCTCCTCTTTTCCCCTTGTCTATGAGATGGTGAAGTAAGATTTATTTTCTAGTTTAGGGAATAAAAACGTACATATATTTTATGAGAAATTCTGATTTTGAACTCAATGCATATTTATTTTTGTTTCTCTGAATCTTGTTTATATTTAGATGTATCTTCATGAATGGATTGATGCCTTTCCCCTTGAATGTATGTCTTAGCTTTAGATTTTAGGCCCACGTTTCTTCGATGTTCGTCTATCTTAAATCACCAATTAGCAAAGGTTAATAGATGCACGCTGAGGAATATAGGCTGTCCATAGGCTTTGGAATGTATACTTAACCTCCGTTCAAAGATAGATTGATTAATTAAATTAGGGCTTTCCCATTATTTAATCACACAATGAACTTTGCTTATTTCTTTTTTGATTTTGGTAGGAACTATTAATCCTAATGTAAATGTTTTAAATTCTATATGGATGCTATCGAGTCCAGTAGGATAAAAAGCATTTAATTTAATTAAAGACTTGAACAATGTGGTGCCACACCCTTTCCTGGCCCAAGAGGAATTCAGTTACAGTTGGATTATAACTAGTTGTTCATTAGAGAGATCAATAGTACTTAAAGAATTAGATGAAACTACAAGGGTAAAGCAGTAATTTTCACTGCCTATACTTATGAGTAATTTGTGAAAGGTCAACATACGGTTGATTGGTTATATTCAGTAGACACGAAAATATATCTATAATGCAAAGAATACAACTATGATCATTAGTGAAGTAACTAGTAGTTAATGAAGGCTAATTAATTTAATTAATTAATCAAGTATCATTAGAGCTCCAACCTATAGACCCATAAGGTCCCATTGTTAGCTCAATAAGGATTAATGAGAATCAAATTAATTTTAGATTAGTTTGAATTGTCAAAATTAATTAAAGTAAATTCATTATATAAGATAAATATTTGATAAGAGATACATTATAGTATAAAGTTTTGATAAGAGAAATAAATATTTGAATATGATTCAAATATTAATTATATGACTTTGATTTGTATAAAAACTATAGGTTAAAATGAATATGAATTCGATTTATATTAATACTATAGGTTATATGAGAGTTTGTAAATTATAGGTTATATAATATGTGATATAATAAACTATAGGTTATATATTATATGAGATATATCATATAGTTGAATTATATTAGTTGGTTAATATATTTAAATTGAAATTGTTTTTAAATTATGAATTTAAAATCAATAACTCTTTAGGGAGTTATTTTTATTGAAGAGTGGGAAGTTATTTTTCCCTAACTTCTCATATACTTGAAAACACAAGAGAGAGATATACGTGTTTCATCATCCTCATCCTGCTCTCAATCTTTCTATGATTTCTCTCAACCAACATCTAAAAAGAACTTATCCATTACCAAAATTAAAACATAGAAGCCCACACACTCTCTCTAGATCCTCATCCTTAAGAATAACAAGGAAGCATTGTGGTGGTTTCTTTTTGGTTACACTGTAAGTTGTGTTTGTTGTGCAGAGTTCGGGAGATCAAGAGAAGTAGTGGATTGTTCATGCTGTTGGAGAGGCAACACAAAGAAGTGAGTCTTCAAGGGTAAGTTTCTGTTTTCCTTTTCTTCTCTGTAAATCTCAGTAGAAGAAGCATGCTTAGTTAATTTTTTGTTTATCGTAGTTTCCATCCCTCTGGATTTTGTGTTATGTAAAATGAAAGCAAGACACATTGCATTCGTTTGCTTCTGCTTCAGGGTATTCCAAAATCCTTCAATTGGTATCAGAGTCCAGTTGTGTTTCTGATTTCCCTTTTCAAACTTCAATTTAGAGTTTTGGTGGGATTTGTACATTTCATTTTAAATGTTTGGTGGTTGGCTCATTGGATATTTTGAAAATTGACTTAGCAATTACTACTTTAATTCAGTCAATTTGTAAATGCCCAATGTATTTATGGGCATTTTTATTCTAGCAATCGAGTCTGTAAATGTCTGTGCCACTCATGGTGAGATTCTGACTTCAATTTGAAGAAATTTGAAGTAACAACGGAGCTCAGATGAAAAATTGAAGCACATAAAGCATTCTACCTCAACGTAATTACGCTGTAAAGCAGAATGCCCAGTGTAGCTACACTCAACATTAGCGTTGTGGCACTGATGTGGACTGTAACAATGGTGCATACAACATAAAGCTACGCTTCGACAACTCAAAAGTCGTCGTAGTAACGTTGCATACAACGTTAAAAGCTATGCTTCGACAACTTAAAAGCCAATATAGCGACGTTGTATATAGCATCAAGCTATGCTTCAGCAACTCAAAAACCAACATAGTGACAATACGACAGAGGAAAAGCTAGCATAACGACGCTGGCCCAGAGCATCGTGGGCCAGCGTCGTTACGCTCTGAACGTGATGCGCGCACATCAAACACCTCCAGTTTGTGGCTTCGGGCGTCAATTGAAGTAGTTTTGTTAGTTTTCTTTGTTTTTATTAATTATTAATTTGTAATAATTAATTAATTTATTTTTATTTTCATTAATTAAATTAATATAACTTAGGATGCCCATTTTCGGTCCAATGTTGCTTTTATTATTTTGTACATGTGATTTATGATTTAATTTATTTATATAGCATATTTTATACCATATAATAAAAAAATCCTACCATTGGATAAACATTATTTCATGCATTATTTTAATATAAATGTTAAATTATATAGTTGCATGATTTAATTAAGCATGCTCATGCATCATATTAAATATAATTGTTATATTATATGAAGATTTGAATTAATAACATGTACATGCATCATATTATATTACAATTATTATAATATATAGTTCTAGATGATGGATGAATGTTATTTATTTTTTATTACTTTATTATATAAATGTTATGTATAGTGTAATGAAAATGGAGATGCATGAAGTATGAAACCACTTTAAAAAAATATAATTATTTTTAAAGTATGTCATTAGATGCATGAATAGGTTTTAATTATTTCATTAAACATTGTAAGTGTTATAAGTTAATGAAATTAGAATAAAAATCTATAATCAAGAGTTGCATGCAAACATAGGTTAAATTAATTTTAAATGGTTTAAAATTGATTACACTAGTCCTATATTAGTAATATTTCTAACGAGATTAGAAATAGGTTTAATCTTTTAATTCCCCTTTTAATAGGATAAAATTGGATAAAAGATTAAATTTATAACGTAATTGTCTATAAGGGACCTTTGTCGAACACCCCAAGGTGAATTAGACAATTATATTATAAGTATGCAATGAATGATTAAGATTTGTTAAAGTATTTAATAAACCAGAATCATTATTGTTAAACTATCCATTATAAGTTTTATTTGGGCAAATTTAACAATCACTTAGTAATAATTGATTAGCCGGATTTTTCTAAGTTAATGAATCCTTGGTTTAAAACACTTAGTGGGAGGAAAATGATGTACATGATATACCAATTTTCTTTCATATTTCTTCTTTGATAGTTCACACTGTGAGACCTCTGCTCGGCCTCGAGGCACCTTTACTTGTGTCCCCCTGCGGATGGTGTTTCCGTAAATCAATGACAAGGTGAGTGGAGAGAGTGTTTATAGTTAGTGGGAGAGGGATGTGTGTCACCACATCCCACAGTCTCCTTCATTGGTTTGTTGTAAAGTTTCATACTTGGCCCTAAGGCATCTTTACTTATGTCCCTTTACAGATGGCATTTTGCATTAAATTTTACATAAATTCCAGAAATGGATAGGGCTTCTTTAGTTTTTGCCCCAATCAATTTTTTTCTTATGGTTGGCTTCTTGGGGCAAAACTCTAGAGTCTAAAATGGATGGTTACACTTCAAGAATTTGTGAAGTAAGTTATGATTTTTGGACCGAATAATGGTGACTAATCGTTACAGGGATAAGTGTTACACTTCAAGAATTTATGAAGTAAGTTATGATTTTTGGACTAAATAATGCTTGTTGGAATTGGGCAGTCTTCTCAGCTGTAGCAGTGGGAGGGCTCCGATTACTTTTACATAAATCTTATTTATTATTAGATAATGTTTATGTGATTCTTGATTTAAAGAGGAACTTGATTTCTGCAAAATGTCTGTTTGAATAGAATTATTCTATAAATTTCAATTTAAATAAAATGTTTGTTTACAAGAACGATTCTTTTATTTATTTTGGAAACATAAAAAATAATTTTTATGGGGTAAGGTCATTAGCATCTAAGGTCCTTCTTAATACTGAAATATTCAAAACTGTAATAACTCAGAATAAAAGACAAAAAGTTTCTCCTAAAGAAAATTCTTGACTATAGCACCTAATACTAGGTCACATAAATCTCAATATGATTGAGAGGTTGGTTAAGAATGGACTTCTAAGAGAGTTAGAAGAAAATTCTTTACCAGTATGTGAGTCATGCCTTGAAGGAAAGATGACTAAAAGATCTTTTACTGAAAAGGTAATATAGCCAAAGAACCCTTGAAACTTGTACATACGAACCTCTATGGTCCTATGAATGTTAAAACAAGTAGAAGGCTTGAATATTTCATATATTTTGTAGATGATTATTCTGGGTATGGATATATTTATATAATGCAACACAAGTCTGAAGCTCTTGAAAAGTTCAAGGAGTACAAGGCTAAAGTTGAGAATACATTAGGTAAAACAATTAAGATACTTCGAACTGATCGAGGTGAAGAGTATATGGATTGAGATTCCATGACTATTTGATATAACATGCAATTGTATCCCAACTTTCGAAACCTAGTAATTGAAGAACCCAATACCTCAACAAGAATTGTTGAAGTTTGATCATCTAGTAGGTCAAATCCACCTCAAGTGTTGAGGGAACCTCGACATAGTGAGAGGGTTATAAACCCACCTATTCATTATATGTGTTAAAGAGAAACCCTAGCTATCATAACTGATGGAGATGTTGAGGATCCATTGTCTTACAAGAAGGCAATAGAGAATGTTGACAAAGATGGGTGGATCAAAGCTATAGATCTCGTAATGGAGTCTATATACTTCAATTCTACATGGGATCTTGTAGATACCTGATGGAGTTAGACTTATAGGTTGCAAGTGGATCTACAAGAAAAAACGGGGTGCTGATGGGAAGGTGCAAACCTTCAAGGCTAGACTTGTGGCAAAGGGTTATACCCAAGTTAAAGAAGTGAACTATGAGGAGACTTTCTCACCGGTTGCCATGTGGAAGTTTATTCAGATCCTTTTGTCTATTGCCTCATATTATGACTATGAAATTTGGCAAATAGACGTCGAGATTGCTTTTCTGAATGATAATCTTGAGGAGACTATTTATATGGAGCAACCTGGGGGATTCATAACCCAAGGTCAAGAGAAAAAGGTTTGAATGCTTAATCGATCCATTTATGGATTAAATCAAGCTTCTCGAACTTTGAATATAATATTTGATAAAATCTCATGGCTTTGATCAGAATGTTGATGAACCTTCTGTTTACAAGAAAATCATCCACAGTTCAATAGTTTTTCTAGTAATGTATCTAGAAGATATCCTACTCATTGAAAATGATGTAGGTCTATTAACTGAAATTAAGAATTAGCTAGTGACCCAATTTCAAATGAAATATTTGAGAGAGACACAATTTTTTTTTGGGCATTCAGATCTTTAGAGATCAAAAGAATAAAATGCTAGCCTTGTCTCAGACATCATATACTGACAAGATGCTTGTAAAGTTTTTGAGAACTCTAGAAGAGGTTTACTCTCTTTCAAGCATGCAGTTATATTGTTTAAGGAATAGTGTCCTAATACACCTCAAGAAGTTGATGAAATGAGATGGATCCCCTATGTATCAGTTCTTGGCAGCCGATCTATTCGATGTTATGTACTAGACTTGACATCTGCTATGTAGTGGGAAGAGTCAGTAGATATCAATCTAATCCAGAATTTGATCATTGAACAGCCGTTAAGAACATCCTCAAGTATCTACGGAGAATGAGGGACTACATGCTCATTTATGGTTATAAGGATCTGATCCTTACATGATACACGAACACTGATTTTCAGACTGATAAGGATTATAAGAAAGCTACATCAGAATTAATGTTCACTCTTAATAGAGGGCAATAGTCTGAAGAAGCACCAAGCAGGGGTGCATTGTTGACTCCACTATGTAGACTGAGTACATAGTGGCTTGTGAAGCTGCTAAGGAAGATGTGTGGCTCAGGAAGTTCCCGATTGATCTTGAAGTGGTTCTAGACATGTCAATGTACGATCCCTCTGAAAGATCCTTGAGCGGAACATAGGATCGCCCCAATTTCCCAATTTCACATAACACAAAATTTTACAAAGATGAATTAGAAAAATTATGCATTCAATTTGAAAATTTAAAGCATGCTCAAAATGAAATACAGAAAAATAAATTAGGGTTAAGAATCCTTACCTTTGAAGAATGGTTCTTCAATGGAATCCCTCGAACCAATGAACACCACCACGACGGCTACCTCGGTATTCTCTGGGTGAGAATCCAGAGAAATGGGCTCTGGCTATTTTGGTTGAGGGAATATAGAGGAGCAAGGCGAGGAAGAAGAAGATCTAGAGAGTTCTCTGTCTATGTATATTTTTACACACAAAAAAAGAAGAGAAACAAGTAACCCCACATAACTGCCCACCAACATGTATTTGTTGAAAGAGAAAATGGGAGGGAAGTTATTTCCCTTCTATCAAATTTTAAAAAATTAGAAATTAAAATTATTTAATTTTAATTTATAATTAAAAATAAATAAATAAATAAATATATATAACTATAGAGGAGGGAATAAGGGAGGGAGACCTCCCACTGCCACAGCTGAGAGGATGTGCCTACTTCCAACCCACATCGTCACCTCCCTAGCTTTTAGTTTCTACCAGGAATTAATTCCCTGAAATGAAGAACAAACGTGGTTAGTGGCGCCTGAATCAATTATCCAGGCCAAATCATCATTCTCCACTAAACAAGTTTCCAAAACAAGCAAATCATATTTACTTTGCTTGGCCTTCTTCTTTTCTACCAAGTATTTAGGACAGTTCCTCTTCCAGTGTCCCTCCTCGTTGCAATAGAAATAGATTCCCTTTGAACCTTGGCTTTCTTGCCCTTTCGGGTAGCAGCTGGTGGGTTAGCTTTCCCCTTTCCATCTTTCTTCTTCAACTACTTTTTGGTGCCAGAAGAAGAAGGGATATATTTTGTCCCAGAGGTCGAACCTCTGTGGAACGTCTTAGAGGATGAAACAACATTTGCTTCACCCTTCTGTTCCTTGGTTTTCATCAAGGACTAGAAGGTCTGTAACTCGTTCAGCAAGGTAGTTAGGTTGTAGTCAATCTTGTTCATAACAGCAATGCTACAGAACCATAGGAAACTTTCAGGGAAAGATTCTAGAATGAAGCTAACTTGACTGCATCGATGACGGAGCCATTCTTCTCCACCATGTTGAAGTGGACCATTATGTTGAGAACGTGTTCTCAAACAGATGCCCCTTCTTGCATACGATCATTAAAGATTTGTTTAAGAGCGTCGTGCCTGAATTGTACGGATGATTGTCCTAACATTCCCCTTAGGTACTCCATAATCTCACGAGCCGTGAGTATAGTCTCATGCTTCTTGATCAAGACTTCGAAAAGGCATGCCAAGATGTATGCTTGAGCCTTCTCGTTTACCTATTTCCATCACTAGTATGCTTCTCGAACATTTCGAGCAACATTTAGATCTGGAATGGGAGGATAGTCCTTCATTAGGAAAAAATGGAGGTCGTCGATGATTAGGATTGTGCTGATCTTAATTTTCAAGAAGTATAATTTTCGGCCGTTAATTTGTCAACAACGAGTAAATTAAGTGATTCAAAAGTCATTTTGAATAAATTTATTGAAATCATACAAATTATTTATATTAGTCTATTTTCATTAAACCACTTAGAAAAAAGTCAATCAATTTTAGCAAAATAACTAATGTATCCTAAGTGACATCTATTTTGCAATGATGTTTCAGTGAGGCAGGACAAAAGCCACCATATGGTGATCATGTGCCCCTTCATTGGAATGAGACAATCTCAACCAACAGACAGAACAACTACTTGTTACTATAACTATCATCACCATTGTTCGGTCCAGAAATTGTTAAACTCTCTTAACATTTCTTAGAAATATAACCTCTCATTTTAGATTCTAAAGTTCTGCCTCAAAGAGCCAATCGTACGAAAAAATCGATTGGGACATGAAACTAAAGTAATTCTATCCATTTTTGGAGTTTGAATAAAGCGTCATGCAACAATGCTACTCATAGGGGGACAATCAAGGTGCCACGAGGCTATGCATGAAACTTTACTTTAAACTAATGAGAGAGACCGAGGGATGTGCTACCACATGTCCCACTCCTACTTACTATAAACACCCTCTCCATTCACCTTGATATTGATCTATACAAATGCATGAAGAGGAAAAATGAAGTATCATATACCTCATTTTCCTCCCACTGAATGTTTTACCTAAGGTTAATTAACTTTGGAATATTCAGCTATTGATTTTAACTAAGTTTGCCCAAAAACAAAACTTGACTTTGGATAGTTAACAATTTTGATTAAGGTCTATTAAACACATTAACAAAATTTAATCAAACATTGCATGCTTGTAACAAATCTATCTAATTCACCTTTCCAACTAAGTTTCCAAGTAAGGGTGTTACGGTTCCGTCAACTTAGATAACCCAGCCTAGACAGAACTAGCCTTAGACAAAAGGTCCCTTATAGATATATTTGTTACAATATTAATCTTTTAATTAAGAACCAATTAAATCTTATTAAACCAACTAAAAAATTAAACTGAAATTTCTAATCTCATTAGAAAAGTGATGTTAGGCCTATCTGAATCATGTTTTAAAATAATTTAAAAAGATGATTTTCACCTAAGGTTTGCATGCAATTCTATATTTTCGATTTTAATTTATGATTTCATTTAGTTATAACCATTATAAACAAATTACACAAAATAAAACATATATTGCATGGTTTGACATACTTTAGTAAATTATATGCTTCATGCAATTTCATTTCATTGCTAACATATATAACATTTATATAATTAGGTAATGAAATAAACTATAGCATACATCTATACATACATTGAACTATATATTATAAAAATTATAATATAAATTATGCATGGATATGCTATTAGTGCATGCATATATTATAACATTTATATTATATTATTCATGAGCATGTTATAAAATTAAAGCATGCATCTAAACTTAAAACATTTATAACATGATGCATGAAATTAAATGCATAACCTATGGTGGGATTTTATATTATATGGCATACATTATGGCATATAATAATGAAATTAAATCATACATAACATGAATAGCATAAATGTAATTAATACACTGAAATTGGACACCTATTAGAATAAAAAACTAAATAATACAAGATATATATCCATTCGGTTCGAAACAGGTGAATCGGGCCTTGAACCGTTTGAACTAGACAAGGAATCGGTCCAGATCAGCCCAAACAGCTCGAACCGAAGAACCCACGTATCGAACCGGACAAGCAGACCACGTACCATGCGCGAGTCGAAGCAGAACTGTGTGAAATCTTCGTCCGGAGCATTGCGACACCATGCCCTAGCATTGTGATGCTACAAAATTTTCTTCGTCCACCGCATCACAGCGTTGCGACGCTAGGGCACAACGTCGCGACGCTACTTTACAACGCTACTTTACAATTGCCCATATCGTTTCGAACTCATTTGAAATGCCATGGAAATTCGCCTCATTTTCTCCAGAATTCGGCCGAGAACAACACCAACAACTCAAGAACTAATTATACAGACTCGATAGCGAATTTATTCCCCAAAACATGGGCCCTTACAAAAAAATTTGTAAAATAAACAATGAATCTATGACATCCAATCCTTAAATGCAAACCACATTCACAGAAATCCATCACATGAATAAAGAATGCACAAACCCACCATAAACTGTAAAAAGAAAATCTGGAAAAATAAGGAAAATTGGGATCAAAACTAATGGCTCTGATACCAATTGTAGAATCCCTCTAAAACATCCTTGAGCGGAACACAGGATTGTCCTAATTTCACATAACATAGAATTTTACACAGATGAATAGGAAAAATTATGCATTTAATTTTGAAATTTACAACATGCTCAAAATGAAATACCGAAAAATAAATTAGGGTTCAAAACTCTTACCTTTTATGAACAATTCTTCAATGGAATTCCTTGAACCGATGAACACCACCATGACAGCTACCTCGGTATTCTTTGGGTGAGAATCCAGGAGGAGTAGGCTCTGGCTATTTTTCTTGAGGGAATTACAGAGGAGCAAGAAGAGGAAGAAGAAGATCTAGAGAGTTCTTTGTCTCTATATATTTTCACACAAAAGAGAAGAAGAAAAACAACCAACGCCACATAACTACCCACGTATATGTTAAGAGAGAATAGGGGAGGGAAGTTGTTTCCCTCCCATCAAATTTTAAAAATTAAAAATTATAATTAAAATTATAATAAATTAGCTCTTAAGGGAGCAATTTTTCTACTTATCTCAACGTTGGGGAAGGAGTGAATTCCTTTTTGTCTAGCTGTGTTCCCAGCTCTCCAATTAGACAAATCCCCAAAAAGTAGGCTTGTTGAGTCGGTGATTTGGCCACTTTCATCCATACAAATTAAAGGACTGCTTTTATAGGCATGAGTTCACAACTCACTCAGGATTCAAGTTATGTTATCTATGGTCATCCTGGTGAAATGTAAGTCTCTATTATGAATGACATTATATAATGAGACTAAACATTTTGTGGTCCGATATTATACAAACTCCTTTGTATAGAATATCCCCGCTCACATGTCTCTACATGGATGATCAAGATCAAATCATTTGTAGCACTTTACTATTGGGATTGGTGTCCTAATTCTCCCGGAGTCTCGTAGTTTGTAAACTTTATACACATTGTTATGAATAAAATAAGAGTTATTTTATTCTGTATTTATTCATATCCAATAAACAAAGATCCGTGGTTATTATATGTAAACTTAAGCATGTATATGAGATATACAAATGAATCATGCCTTAATTAATAACCTAAATGGTCTGTAGTATAAGGATAAAGGAGGGATACCTTATCCTGGTGACACTACGGATACGGCCCGCTTTGTAGAGGTTTACAAGTATTGTAAACTACTACAGATGGTCTAATCTTGACCATTCATATAGAGACATGCAAGCGAAGGTGTCCTATACAAAGAGTTTGTATAAGACCGGACCACGAGATGATTTGTCTCTTTATATAATGTCATTGATACATGAGACTTACATCTCACCTAAACGACCATAGGTGATATGACCTTAATCCTGAGTGTTTTGGGAACTCCTACCTTTGAGGGCGATCCTTGATTAGTATGGGTGAGAGTGGCCAGATTGTCAACTCAACAAGCCTACCTTTTTAGAGATTTGTTTGATTGGGGAGTTGGGAACTTAGTTACATAAGACGAAATTCACTCCTTCCTCGAAGTAGGGGTAAGTAGATAGATTGCTCCCTTAAAGGCTGATTCCGGGTCTTGAACATAGTGGCCACATCTTCTCTTTGGAAGAGAGGACTCAGTCATAGTAGGACTATAACTTATGTTCATTAGAGGAATCAGTGGTACTTAAGGACTTAGATGTAACTACTGGGGGAAAATGGTAAATTGGCTCAACTATACATACGGACGATCTATGAAGGGTTATCGCACTGTTGATTGATTGACATGGACACAAAAATATATCTGTAGTGAGGAGAGTGCAGCTGTCGATCTTTAGTTGAGTGTCTGACAGTTAACGAATGGTAGATCTCGTGACTAAAGAGTTCAGTCAGTTATTCACGTACCGTTGGAGCTTCAAGCTACAGGTTCATAAGGTCCCCTTGGTAGCTCAGTGGATTCAAGTTGAGAATCAGTTCTTGGGGTTGATTTGAAATTTTCAACTTGACAAGAGGAAATTCAATTATATATGATATAATTGGTGTGATGTATAAGATACATCAATTGGAGGATTAATGTAAATATGATTTACATTAAGTACTATAAAATAGAAAAAGAACTATGGTTTGTATGTTTCATGAGATGAAATATTAAAACCATAGGTTATAAATATAATATGGTAAGTTGGTTATCATATTTATTTATAATGTATTAATTATTTGATAATTAATTCTTTTTCTCTAATAACCAAAAGAATGAGAGGTTATTGGTGGTTTTATGGTAACTGTGAGATAAAAGGAAAACTGTTTTCCTAATTTTAGAGGATTACTACTTTCGAAAAGTACTTGATAACGGGTAGAAATGCATGTTATTACAGCGCAAAGATGTAAAACAATGTGGGTATGCGACGATAAAATATAAAAAATCATGTCCAAAAGCGTTAAACTAAGAATATTGCGATCGCATGTGCCCATCGCATTAAAGCAGCTAATTTACTTATTTTGTGCAGGAAAATGCATTGGCGCAAAGCAAATTGCGATCCAAGGAATTTGGCGACCGCGCGCATTAAAATATTGCGACCGCAAAGCCATGCGATCGTATGCGGTCGCGAAGATTTGCTCAAGAAGGTGGCTGCATAAAGACGGCGCATCAAGGTGAAAGCATAATAAATCATGATGTGACGATTAGCTGATGACGGTCGAATCCGAATTTAGTTGATAAGCCGTTAACGATACACTGAAGCAAGTACATTCAACTTTTCGGTGACTATTAATGCGCATCCGATAGAAGAATTAATGACCTCCCATCATTGCAATCATTTGAGAGAAAAGCTTCTTCACCTTGAACTCTATAAATATCGAAGGCCACCATCGTTAAAGGAGTTCGAATTCAACATAGTTCGCCATATACATAGAAGATAGAATATACAATTAGTTAACCGTTAGTCTATAGTTGTTCATACACTTAGAGGCGGAGGCGAGCGAAGAGAAGAAGATGCCGAGAGATCATTTCTGGTTAGCTCGAGAGACTGCCAGGAAGCGCTAAAAGAGAAGAGAGGTCCGACACTTGCAAAAGCAAGGATATTCTTCTAGACAGAGTAGAGTAAAAGACAGTGTAAAAGCCTCAGGAAGCAAGACATTGCTATCGGGCTCCTTATCCCTACTTTCCATTGTTGTTTTGTATTCTGACTTTATCTATAAAATGGAATTTTCATCTCAACATCTGTTCAATCTCTTCACATGTCACATGAGTAGCTAAATTTTCGAATGGGTTGAGAAGTACTTAACTAGTATGACCTAAGATCTTCCCATTATGCGATCATCTTGCCTTATATATGCGTCCTTCACCCTTTAGAGATACTTGAAAGAGTAGTCTAAAGAAAGAACCTAGACTTGAGAGAGTCAAATTAGAATCTAGGCTTGAGAGAGTCAGATTAGAACCGCATAAGCAAAAGATAGAAACTTAGAGATAAGTTCTGTTTGCTATTATGCATCGCATGCACCCTAGAAATAGGATATGATAGTATGCGACCACCTTGTGTATGTGTGTGTCATTCATCATCGCATAAACAAGAATAGAGGCTTAGACATAAGTCCTATCGACATTATGGTATACATCGCATGCGTCCTAGAATTAGGAACTACTGCATTTGCATTGAGAGATGACATGTTGTTGTGTGTGTGTAGGATGATTGCATAACTTGAACGCAATCTTAGGAAGTGTTAGCTAAATCCATTCTCAACCTGTTCCCTACATACTCATTATAACTTTCGCTGTCATTCAACTCTTTACTCAATTTCATCGCATAGAATTTATACTTAAACAAAATACCACCCAAACTTTATTGTTTTGCCACCGCAAAAGAATCAAAATTTACCAACGCATATTATCTCAGTAGTCCCTGTGTTCGACCCTGGACTTACCAGGAAACCTAGTAAGGTTTATACTTGGATTTTACTAGGAAAACTTGCATGTGCAATGCATAATTCACCATCGCAATTTAATACCATTATTTCATCACATTCACAATGCATCAAGTTTTTAGCACCGTTGTCGGGGACTACGGTAGTACATATTGCACTAACAGTAACTTTTTTATTTTCTTTGTAGCTTTCAACCTCTGTGCACTGCCTCTCCTTTGGTAAGGGAAGAAGCGGGTGTCGTATGAGCGAAGGACACGTTCCTGAGCCTAACTACGTCCTAGAGATTGGAAGAACGTTCTGAAGAAGAAGAAGAAACAATCAGCGACAACAACAAGCGGCGATAACAACAAGAGAGAAATCCCAATATGGTAGAGCAACCGGAAGATAGAGCAAGAAATGCAAATAATATCATGGAAAACCACATTCTCCTGGCGAACGACCGCAATAGACCCATTCGAGACTATGCATCACCCAACCTCTACGATTTCTCACCAGGAATCATGAGGCTAGCTATGGATGGATCGAGGTTTGAGATGAAGCCGGTTATGTTGCAGATGATTTAGATGGCTGGATAGTTTAGTGGAAGGCGTGGCGAGGATCCGCACGGCCATCTCCGTAGTTTTATTGAAATCTGCAATACTTTTGTGTTCCAAATTTCTCAGCTGAAGAGGTTCAACTAATATTGTTCCCATTTTCATTATGCGACCAAGCAAGGAAATGGGCCCATTCTCTCGAACCAGGGGAGATAACGTCTTGGGAACAAGTAGTAGAGAAGTTCATGAAGAAATACTTCCCCTTGACAGAGAATAAGAAGAAGGAAGTTGATTACAAATTTTGAAAAGGGTCGATCGAACCTCAACGCAGACTAAACTCTGCAATGAAGAAGGTCGTGAAAAAAGAGATAATCAATGGTTGGACGCAGGCATTATTTATCCAATTCGACGATAGCACGTGGGTCAGCCCCATGAAAGTTCCCAAGAAAGGAGGAATGACAGAAGTTCTGAATGCAAATAATGAATTAATACCAATGAGGACCGTCACTGGCTAGCGGATCTGCATGGACTATAGCAAACTCAATGTAGCGACGAAGAAGGATCATTTCCCCTTGCCTTCTATTGACCAAATGCTAGACCACCTAGCAGGAAATGATTACTTCTGCTTTCTGGATGAGTATGCAGGCTACAACCCGATCATGATTGCTCCTGAAGACCAAGAGAAAACCACATTCACCTACCCCTACGGAACATTTTCTTTTCGTCGCATGCATTCGGATTATACAATATGTCGAGCACATTCTAGAGGTGCATGATGGCCATCTTCTCTGAGTATCTTGAAGATTCAATGGAAATTTTTATGGATGACTTCTCAGTTTACGAGCAAACATATAAAGTCTGTCTGAACAATTTGGAGAAGATACTGAGGAGATGTAAAGAGACGAACCATGTGCTGAACTGGAAGAAGTGCCACTTTATGGTGATTGAAGGTATTGTGCTCGGGCACAAAGTCTCCAAGGAAGGGCTGGAGGTGGATAAGACGAAGATTGAGGCCATTGAAAAGCTCCAACCTCTAGCAAATGTGAAGGCTACCAGGAGCTTACTAGGGCATGTAGGATTTTATCGATGTTTTGTGAAGGACTTTTCGAAGATTGCTCAACCATTGAATGCATTGCTGGAGGCTGAGAGAACTTTTGACTTTGATGAACAATGCCTTAACGCCTTCAAGATACTGAAGAACGCATTAATAACCACACCTGTGTTGATCGCACCTAACTGGACAGAATCATTTGAGTTGATGTGCGACGCTAGCGGTTATGCAATGGGGCCGGTGCTAGCACAAAAGAATTAAACAATGCTACACCCCATCGCATATGCGAGTAGAACCTTGAACCCTGCCCAAACGAACTACACTAGCACTGAAAAATAACTTCTTGCGGTGATCTTTGCGCTGGAGAAATTTAGAGCTTACTTGCTGGGATCCAAAGTGATTGTGCAGATCGACCACTCAGCAATCAAATATTTAATGACAAAGAAAGATGCAAATCCGAGGTTGATTCGATGTGTTCTCCTCCTTCAAGAATTCAACATGGAAATCATTGATCACAAGGGGACGGAGAACTAGGTTGCAGACCATCTATCAAGATTAGAAAATCCGAAAGTCGACCGCAACCAGTTGGAGGTGAACGCAACTTTCCCAGATGAGCAGCTGTTCAAAATTGAAGAGTTATCATGGTACACAGATGTGGTCAATTATCTTGTTTGTGAAAAATTTCCTAAGAACTACACAACCCACCAAATGAGGCGGCTTAGACACGAATGTAAATCCTATTATTGGGACGAGCCAAATCTTTACAAGAGAGGGGCAGACCAGATCTTGCGTCTATGTATACCAGAAACTGCTCACCAGTGCATCTTATCTCAATGCCATGACTCGTCGTATGGTGGACATTTTGAGGTCAATGCACAGCAGCAAAGGTGTTACAAAGTGGATATTTTTGGCCAACTTTATTTAAGGACGCAAGAGACTATTCAATGAAATGTGACAGGTGCCAACGCACGGGAAACATTTCATAGAAGAATGTGATGCCAATGAACATTATCTTAGAATTGGAGCTATTCGACGTATGAGGCATAGACTTCATGGGACCATTTCGACCATCCAGTGGTCACAAATACATTTTGTTGGCCGTCGATTATGTTTCCAAATGGGTTGAAGTGGTATCGTGCATTGCAAGCGATGCGGCGGTAGTCTCCAAATTCTTGAGGAAAAATATCTTCACTCGTTTTGGCACCCCACATGCCATAGTAAGTGATGAAGGCTCCCACTTTGTTAATAATGTCATCAACAAATTGTTGCTCAAGTATAATATCCACCATAAGGTCGCCACCGCATACCATCCACAGACAAATGGCCAAGCTGAAGTGTCCAATAGGGAAATCAAGTTGATCTTAGAGAAGGTGGTGAAGCCTTCACGCAAGGATTGGGCCACGAAGCTGGAAGATGCCTTGTGGGCATAGACGGCCGCCTATAAAACACCTATAGGTAGTCCCCGTATGCGCTGGTATTTAGGAAGGCATGCCACTTACCGCTTGAATTGGAGCACAGAACAATGTGGGCAGTGAAGAAGCTCAAGTTTGATTTGAAGACCACAGGGGAGGCCAGAAAACTTCAGTTGATCGAGCTAGACGAATGGAGAATTCAAGCATACGAGAATGCCAAGATCTACAAGGAGCGCGCAAAACGTTGGCATGACAAACGACTGTACGAGAAGAATCTCCAAAGTGGACAGAAAGTCTTTTTATTCAATTCTCGGCAGCGAATTTTTCCCAAAAAATTAAAGCCACGATGGTCCGGTCCATTTAAATCAAAGAGGTATTCCCGCATGGAGCAGTTGAGTTAACCAATGAGGACGGGACCAACACATTCAAAGTTAACGGGCAAAGAGTCAAGATATATCACACAGGAGACTTGCATCGCGAGAAAACCTTTGTGGACTTGAGAAATTCTTGACCGAAGAAGAAACGAGCAGTCCTGCGATAGTACGTGAAACAAACTCATCAGGGACACAATTTTTTTTTTGAAGTATCCTTTTATATCTTTATTTCATGAACTCACTCTACCTTTTTATATTTTTAAACCACCATTTCAATAAAAAAAAAAAGAAAAAAAAAGAAAAAAATGGCTATCAACTCTATCTTTTATATTCTTGACCCTCTTGATTTTTTTAGCAAAGATCGTGGTAAACGATTGCGGTGGAGCTACACGATAACCGAAAAACGCGACTAGTTTGTTCAGCCTATCACAATCGAAGAAATCAGCTCGCCGTAAAGAAGGATGCCATCACAGATGACGCGGGCAACATAGCAAATTTGGAGGTTGTATCTTTCTTTGACTTTGTTTATTCCAAATTTTTCATTATCGCATCTCATTTTTAATATTGATAATTTTATCATCGCATCCTCTTTAGTTGGCACGATCATTAAATATAGATTACTTTAGTTAGTCACCGCATTTTTTTCCATACCAATTATGATTTCAATGATGAAACGCATGCCTCTATTTCTCATCGCATGTACTAGAATCAACTTAATTTTAGGACAATCAATTCATGAAATATTTCTAGAAATTAGTGGTCCACCAACTTTCTTTCAAACTAAATTTTACGAAACTTCCTAAGAGCATCGCATAAATTCTTTCAGTCTATCAGCAATGAGGACATTGCTGCTTTTAAATTTGGGGGTGCCGATTTTTATTTTCAACCTTGCTACCTTTAGACATCTAAAAAAAAAAAAAAAAAGATCGGATCCTACTCGTAGTTGGATGTCCACATGACACCCGTGGGGGCAAGCCAAAACAAAGGTAGGAATCGTGATCAACGCATAGATAAAGTGATCGCAACTCCGCTGCCAAATGGGCATGAGTTTAGACTGAGAAAGAGCACCTTGCTCGTAGTTGGATGCTCGCATGACACCTGTGGGGCAAGCCAAAACGAAGGCTAGGTACTTGGATCAGCGCAAGTTCATAAAAAGAATATCTAAACTATGCAAGGATAAAAATCATTTGGAAACACCCCGGTTGAAAAAATTTTGAAATAAATCATGCGATGTCCTGGAAACAAGTAAAGTATTTTTTAAGGTTAAACTTGCGTCCCTAAGTCTTAGAAATATTTTAGGATTAAACCAGGATAGAAATTAAGAGGATTTTTGTTAATAAGATTTTAATAAAGTACCTCGAGAAATCTAGGTAAGAAGAAGGCGACTGACTCATTAAAGAAAATCTTTAGTTTATGCTTGAGAACAAGCATTGTTTTAAATTTGGAGGTGTGATAAACGGGCAGAAATGCACGTTATTACAGTGCAAAGATGCAAAACAATGTGGGTATACGACGATAAAAATATACAAAATCATGTCCAAAAGCGCTAAACTAAGAATATTGCTATCGCATGCACCCATCGAATTAAAGTAGCTAATTTTCTTATTTTGTGCAGGAAAATACGTTGGCACAAAGCAAATTGCGATCCAAGGAATTCGGCGACCGTGCACACTAAAAGATTGCGATCGTAAAGCCATGCAATTGTTTGTGCTCGTGAAGATTTTCTCAAGAAGGTGGCCGCATAAAGATCGCGCATCAAGGTGAAAGCATAATTGTCACACCCCGCCCCAAGACCACCTTCTCAGCCTGGAAGAGGGATGCGACTGCAGTAGTTATCAACCCTTGAGCTGACACTTACTGCCTAATGATTCTTGTAGAATAACAACTCTGATACCATACTATAACTTATACACAGCGGAATGATTAAGTCAATGAGATAAACTATAACAGATTATGTAGGCCCATCTTTTATTACGACAATGATATAACGTTTATACAACTTAAAGACTTAACAACAAAGTTTACAACGACAACCGTGAAAACCCTTCGGAAGTTTAATTGGGGCACATGGCAGACCTTGATCTTAGCAGCACCCTAGAACTCCTCACCTTCCGCTACCTAGGGGGAATTAAGAAAACAATTTGAAAAGTGTGAGCTACTAAGCCCAGTGAGTGGTTCTTTTAAAGATGAAAATCGTTTTGAAAATCATCATTTTTGGGAAATCAATCACATGATAATAATCACAGTGTACCCTTGCATGATCATGGATTTATTCATGCAATGATTAATCTTTATTCCAAAATGCTATACGTGGCATGCATATCATATCATGAATCAATGCAATCACCTATGGAAACCTTCCTATGACCCCAATTCCCGTCAATGTGCACATCAATCATTTTATTTATCCCACTAGTCATGTTTAGGTACTTGACCATATTTTCCGCCGGTTGTCACCGACTATAATTTCCCACCGCCGAAGCCGACCAATTTTCCCGCCAAGCACCTTTTTTTTGTTAAGCATGCTAACCACATCTCGAGCATAATCTCAGTTTCCACAGTCACACACAAAAAATATCATGGATATCATCCTATCACCAAAATCATGTATTTTGTATCCATAGATGCATATATTCCAATATCAGAGTATAAAGCTAAGTGAATACTCATAATATGCATTTACCATCAACACTATATAAACACACAATATTCTTTATTTATCAAAGCAACATAACACTCACGATATATCGAAACTATAACGCTATAACATTCACAACATATGTTAACTATCAAAACTATAACACTCACCTTAATTGCTTAGGAGCCTTTCTAACAGTTCCCTTTTCTACTTCGGGCTCCCTTTTTACCCCTAGAATCTAGATCCAACTTACGGCTTAGGTTACTCATAGTTCTAAACCTTATTTTAAGATACTTCCTTCTACAAAACTATTCTAAAATGTCTCAAGAAGCTTACCATAAAATATTAGCTCATAACTCTTCATGGTTTAGCCTTAATCATTCAAACATCAAGACTGGCCCAGCTTACCCGATAGCTAGACCCCTCTATCTTTTCCTCATTCTCCAGCCCAATTCCTTAGAGCTTCTTCTCCATAAGCCTCACCATGAAAACTAGACTCTCTTATCTCTCATATGGCTTTGGAATTACATCACACGCTCGAGTAGATTGGGAGATCTCCTCGTCTCAAGTTGATGCATTCTCTTCCACCCTCACTATCCAATGCACTCTATTCTCCCCCTCTTTTTACGAATTTTTATGATTTTTGATTTGAAAATGAAATCCCAACAGCTCTATTTATAGGCGTCCAAACCTCCTATGGTGTTGACACCACCTACTTGGCTGCATAGCCAAATGTTTAATCCTCCCTTTATCAACGTAAGCTGACTTCACCTTGGTTCAATGTGTTCTTCCCAAACGCATCCAACACAATTTCTTAGGGTTTAAGAATTCCTATTAATCAGACACCTCAATTTTAATTGACATTTGCCCTTACGTCTTCAAGCTTTGTTTGTATTCAATTTAGGGTTTTCAATACATAATCTATAAGATCGTGGCCAAATTCAACACATAAATGCCCGGCCATTCGATGCACAGGCGGTTTCCTTCGATCGCGTGGGCGTAACGTTCGAATGAGGCGTTCAGGCTGCTCTCGCTCTCTCCCACTTTCTTGCCCTAACTCTCACTCTCTCCAACTATCTCGCTCAAACTCTCGCTTTCTCCACTCTCACTAAGGATATCGCTCTCTCCAGCCTTCTCGTTAGCTTGGATCTCGGCAGTGTCGCTCTCTCCCATGCTCTCCCTCAGCCAGTCTCACTCTCTCCCATTCTTTCGCTCAACCAGTCTCGCTCTCTCCCATTCTCTCGCTCAAATCAATCTCGCTGCCTCCGCTCTCGCTCTCTCCCATTTCTTCTCCCATTTTCTCTCCAATCTCGTTAGCTACTGTGAATATGGTTTATATCCATGCAACTTCCACATGAATTTTCCCAAATAATTTTCTATATTTTCCTCAGTACTTCAATCCTTTCTTCACTATTCAGAATTTAAGTCTTCAAGGTTTCCTCTTCTTTTTATCCTTTTGGGGTCCTCTCTACTCGTACTCTAGGATCCAATATGGTTAGTGTAACTATAATACCTAACCATTATAGTTTACATTCACTCTTACTAATTGTTGATCCACAGAAGATGACAATTATTACAGTTATTATGACAAGTGTAAAATTATTAAGTTATTTACATAGGATTTAACTTCCTTCTAATTAATCCCTTAATCACTTACTTAAGTAGAAAAATAGAGATCCGGGTTTCACAATAATATATCATGATGGGACGGAATGCTAATGACGGTCAAATTCTACACGGTGACCATTAATCGGTGCATCAGACAAAAGAATTAATGACCGCCCATCATTGAAATCATTTGAGAGAAAAGCTTCTTCACCTTGAACTCTATAAATACTGAAGGCCACCATCGTTAAAGGAGTTCAAATTCTACACAGTTCGCCATATACGTATAAGACAGAATATACAATTAGTTAGCTGTTAGTCTGTAGTTGTTCATACACTTAGAGGCGGAGGCGAGCGAAGAGAAGAAGATGCCGAGAGATCATTCCTAGTTAGCTCAAGAGACTGTCAGGAAATGCTGAAACGGAAGAGAGGGCCGACACTTGCGAAAGCAAGGATATTCTTCTGGACAGAGTAGAGTAAAAGACAGTGTAAAAGCCTCGGGAAGCAAGACATTGCTACCGGGCTCCTTATCCCTACTTTCCATTGTTGTTTTGTATTCTGAATTTATCTATAAAATGGAATTTTCATCTCAACATCTGTTCAATCTCTTCACATGTTGCATGAGTAGCTAAATTTTCGAATGGGTTGAGAAGTACTTAGCTAGCATGACCTAAGATCTTCACTTTATGCGATCATCTTGTCTTATATATGCGTCCTTCACCCTTTAGAGATACTTGAGAGAGTAGTCTAAAGAAAGAACCTAAACTTGAAAGAGTCAAGTTAGAATCTAGGCTTGAGAGAGTCATATTAGAACCGCATAAGCAAGAGATAGAAACTTAGAGATATGTTCTATTTGCTATTATGCATCGTATGCACCCTAGAAATAGGATATGATAGTATACGGTCACCTTGTGTATGTGTGTGCATTCATCATCGCATAGACAAGAATAGAGGCTTAGACATAAGTCCTATCGACATTATCATATACATCACATGCGTCCTAGAATTAGGAACTATGGCATTTGCATTGAGAGATGACATGTTGTTGTGTGTGTGTATCATTATCGCATAACTTGAATGTAATCTTAGGATGTGTTAGCTAAATCTCTTCTCAACCCGTTCCCTGCATACTCATTATAACTTTCGTTGTCATTCAACTCTTTACTTAATTCCGTCGCATAGAATTTATACTTAAACAAAATACCACCCAAACTTATTTGTTTTGCCACCGCAAAGGAATCAAAATTTACCGACGCATAGTATCTCAGTAGTCCTTGTGTTCGACCCTGGACTTACCAGGAAACCTAGTAAGGTTTATACTTGGATTTTACTAGGAAAACTTGCATGTGCAATGCATAATTCACCACCCCAATTTAATACCATTATTTCATCACATTCACAATGCATCAGTACTCACGGAGAAAGCTATCAAGTGAAAGTGTTTCACTAAGCAATAGCTATAGGGAGACTAAACGATCGTGGAGCATTGACTATATGATAGTCACTCAGCTGGTTGTAGCTAAACGATCCTGTGGAATTGTCTATACAATAGGCTACCATTTACTACACGATTGAGCACATCATCCATACGATAGACAGCTTCCTATCTCCCATTTGCTCGATCGTCTACACAATTGTTGTCCTCCAGTCTCTTCCTCAAACCAAGAACATACAGAGCCCACACTGAGAATACTAAGGTAACCATTGTGGTGGTGTCCTCACTCAACTTGATTGATTTCGAGGAGCAGTTTTGCCATTCGTTGTGATCGTGCTGGTGATTGTGTTATTCCGGTTGTTATGTTTGAGAGTTACACTTCTTGGATGCTTGGAGACTGATCGAGGAAGTTTGAAGAATGTTTCTTCAAGGGTATGCATACTTTATCCCTTGATATTCTTTGTGAGCATGCTGTAATTTCATTTTGTGCATGACCTGTTAGTTTCGATTTTAAGATTGTAATTGATTCTGTTCAATTTCGAATGGAATTTGGAACGATCCTTCCACTGCTCATGGAAATCCTCATGCCTGATTTCCTTCATTTACAACAATTGTAACATCTACAAAGTGGGTCATACTCATAGTGTCACAAGGATAAGGCATCCACCTTTATCCATCTAGACCATTTAGGTTATCACTTAAACATGATCCACACGTACGTCTCTACATACATGTTTAAGCCATAAGATAACCTTAGATCTTAGTTTATTGGTTTGTGGTTAATGCAACTAAAAATGAAATAAAACATCACATATTTTTTTGCATAAATAAAATATTTGTACATTACAATTACAAACTATTGAACCCTACAAGATTTAGGGCATCAACCTCAACAATCTCCCATTTGACCTAAAGTTAGTGGGATGTACAATGTAAAAGTCAAACTAAAATACAAAATACACAAACAATAAACTAGGGCATGACACGCCTAGTACAAATATCCCACTTGCCCTAGTCTAAACATGGCTTGTCCCATAGACCCATACTCTGCATGTGACTCTCAAACACCTTAGCTGTGAAGGCTTTTGTAAATGGATCAGCAACTTTTGTGCTCCGAAGCTATCTGCGTGACGACCACGTCCCATCGATGCACAATTTCTCGGATGATATGATACTTTCGCTCTATGTGCTTTCCACGCTTGTGACTCTTAGGCTCTCGAGAATTAGCCACAACACCACTATTATAACAGTAAAGTATGATGGGTTTTGACTTGTTTGGAATGACTTCCAGATCAGTCAAGAATTTCCTGAGCCAAACAACTTCTTAAGCAGCATCACAAGCCGTTACTTACTCAGCCTCCATGGTGGAGTCAGCAACGCACCCTTGCTTGGTCCTCCTCCAGACTACTACCCCTCGTACTTACCATTTTGAGGATTTGTCTGATTGAGGAGTTGGGCACACAACTACACAAGATAGAATTCACTCCTTCCCTATTGTTGGGGTAAGTAGATAAATTACTCACTTAAGGGCTAATTTCGGATCTTGAACAATGTAGCGCCACACCCTCTCCTGGCCCAAGAGAGGTTTGGTTATAGTTGGACTATAACTAGTTGTTCATTAGAGGGAGCAGTTATACTTAAAGAGTTAGATGTAACTACAGGGGTGAAACGTTAATTTTGACTCACTTGAAATTATGAGCAATTTGTGAAGGGTCAATGCACTTTTCATTGGTTATATCCAATGGACATGGAAACATATCAATAATGCAAAGGTGCAGCTGCGGGTCTTTAGTGGACTGATTGGCAATTAATGAATGTTGATTAATTTAATTAAAGAGTTTAGTTAATTAATTAAATATCATTGAAGTTGCAATCTATAGATCAATAGATTCCTTTGTTAGCTCAATAAAGATTAATGAGAATCAAATTAATTTTGGATTAATTTGAATTATTTAAATTAATTATAGGGAATTAATTATATAAGATATAATTAATATAATGTATATTATACATTATGGTATAAATTTTTATGAGAGAAATAAATATTTGAATATGATTCAAATGTTAGTTATATGTACGTGATTCATATAAAAACTATGTGTTAAAACTAATATGAATATGATTCATATTAATACTATAGGTTATATGAGATGTTGTAAACTATAGGTTACATTATGTGTGATATAATTAATTATAGGTTATATATTATATGAGATATAATATATAGTTTAATTATATTAGTTGCTTAATATAATTAAATTAATTTTTTTGAATTATTAATTTAAAATCAATAACTTCTTAGGGAATTATTTTTAATGAAGAGTTGGAAGTTATTTTTCCCTTCTCATATATGTGAAAACATAAGAGAGAGATATACATGCTTCATCATCTTCATCCTACTCTCAATTTCTGTGTGATTTCTCTCAACCAAGATATCCAAGAAAAATTTATCCCTTACCAAAATAAAAACACAGAAGCCCACATACTCTTTATTGATTCTCATTCTTAAGAACAATAAGGAAGCTTTGTGGTGGTGTCTTTTTAGTTACACTATATGTTGTGTTTGTGGTGTCGACTTCGGGAGATCAAGAGAAGTAGTGGATTATTCGTTCTGTTGGAGAGGAAACGTGAAGAAGTGAGACTTCGAAGGTAAGTTTTCGTTTTCCCTTTATTTTCTATAAATTTCAGTAGAAGAAGCACACTTAATTAATTTTTAGTTTATCGTAGTTTTCATCCCTCTGAATTTTTTTTCTATAAAATAAAATTAAGACACATTTCATTTGTTTGCTTCCATTTTGAGATATTCCAGAACCCTTCAAGATGGACTGCTCATCCCTATGACTATGGTAATTCCTACACACCACCGCAGTACTACGAATATCCTGCCATCCTCGAGCTATCAAAATTTGCCCAGTCAAGCAACCAAGGTATGTATTTGGAGGACATAGGCAATTACATAATAATAATCTCTCTATGTAGTAGCAAATCTTTAGTATTCAATAGGTCAGTCATCAGTTCACAATAGAGACTAGAGGTGAGATGTAGTGTTTGAGTGATCAACTCGCTTAAATTATTGACTCAACAGGCTAGAGGAATCCTATTGAGACTACCGAGATGCCCTGCCATGAGGTAATTTGTGATAACTCTCGGAAATAGTTATTTATATGTCTTTAATCTAACGTGATTGTTGTGTTTAATGTGTTTAAAAGTTTATTTTGTCGGAATTAGAGAAAATACATTTCAAAGGGTTATGGGCATTTTGGAGTGGTTTGGAGCTATAGGAAGTGAAATCGAGCACCCAGAGCTTCAAGGACACGAAATTATGATTTTTTCCCTGGGGCCAACACAACGATGCTATGCTTTATGCTGCAGGTTACGCTTGAAGGCAGTAGTTGTTGTTTCATGGAGCGTCGTGATGCCACAAGGGAGGGTTGCACCGCTCCAAAGTTTGACGAAAATCCCACCCTCACGCACCACCTGATTAGATGGAGAGCGTAGAATTGGGTGTCCCTATGCTTGAGGCTTACGCTACAAAAAATGTACAGAGCATAGGGTAGAAGGTAGCTACAATAAAGGCTTAGAGCATAGCGACGCTCTCCCAGAGTGTAGCTACTCTCTGTAACTTTTATAAATACTCTATTTGATTTTTAGGGTTTTTCATGGTGAATTTGATGGAAGTCGAAGTAAAACCCCAAATTTCTCTTCTCCCTCTATGTTTCTACTATCTTCAGGTTACATTTACATTTCTTTTAAATTGTAGCTTATGGATTGGATCTCTCTTCTTTTGTTTTTCTATGGATCTTTGAGGTAATTTTTATTTAGTTTTATGATAAAAAACATTGTATTTTTCTTGAGATTTTCTATGGTTGGATTGAATGTATATGATTTTATGTTTTCTTTGAATCCATTTTAATTTCTCAATGCACGTTTGTGTGTTGGTTATCCCTTATAAGCATGTGTTGCCCTTGTTAACTGATTCGTAGCTTCGTCACATTCGCACTCAAATGTTTAGCTCAATCACCTAATAGCAAATGGTTGAATATGTATGCTAGATTTTATAGGTTGGACTTCAATCTTATGATGTATGCTTAATCTTGGTTCAAAGATAAATTTGATTAATTAGTTAGGCTATTTCAATTGATTAATCAACACAATGGAATCCTAAATCTTAATGTACATGTTTTTATTTCTAATAGACACTATCGAACCAATAGACTTAGAAGCAAGTAGTTTAATTAGGGCTTGGCTTTAAGCCTTAATTATTAATTAGGGCGCTTGCTTAGTTTAATCGAACGATTTGGCTACCTATAGCATTCTAAGTGAGGTTAAACTAAGTAAGTCGTTGTGCATGTATAAATAAATGCATGTTTATTTAACAGAAATCGATTATTGAAATTGCTTAGGATCCCTCTTATTCTCGAAACTAGATAAACCTATCAAGTGTTACATTTACCCATTACTTTTACATTTATGCTTTTAATTTTGTGCATTTAATCGATATCTCAATCCACACAAAAACACCTCTATTTACCTTTCTAATTAGTTAATTAACTTAACAAAAAACTCATACTAGCGCTTCCCTACAGATCGATCCTAACTTACCACTATTGTTATTGTTGGGAATGTCCTAAACTTGCAGTTCGTAAATATTATTAACATATTCTATTTTTCAATAAAATTATTATTAAGTATTTTATTCAATAAATTATTGTTGATATTGCATTATGTTATAACAATCTAATAAATGAATCCATGGCTATAATATGTATACTTTAATTGTATGTGGCGACATAAAAGTAGATCAAGTTTTTATATATAGACAAAATGATCTATAAGTATATGGATGAGATTGGGTACCTCATCCTGGTGACACTATTGGATATGGCACATTTTGTATACTGATACAAATGATGTGATCCCAAAATCATTCATGTAGAGACATGCGAGTGGGGCATCCTATGCAATGAGTTTGCATAAAACCTGACCTCGAAATAGTCATTTTCTTTATAAAGACCGTTTACTATTAAAACTGATTATTTCAAAATTTTAATGACCTAGGGTAACTCGATCTTAATCCTGAGCTAATTATGAACTCCTGCTTATTCGAGATTATCCTTTGATCTGCATAAGTGAGAGTAGTCCAACAGCACTGCTTAATAAGCCTCCCATTTTGGGGATAAGACTGGGTAGATAGCTGGAGACATAGTTTTGCAAGATGAAATTCACTTCTACCCGACTTAAGGTTAGCATATAGGTTGTTCTATTAAGCACTGATTTCTAGTCTTGAACAACGGGGCCCTGCCCTCTCATGATCGAGAAAGTTATGGTTTATGAGTTGGACTATAAACTAAATTGTTCAATAGAGGATTAGTGGGAGCATAAGAAGCAAGATGTATTTACAGGGGTAAAATGGTAGTTTTGATCTAGCTGTAAATACGAACAACCTGTGAATGATCGACTTACTGATTATGGTTAAAGTGGATAGAAATATATCTACAGTAAGGAGAGTGCAACTATCGAGCTATAGTGGTGTGGCTCTATAATTAAAGAATATTGATTAATTTGGTCTAAAGAGTTTAGCCAATTAATCTCAAATCGCTGGAGCTCATGATCTGTAGGTCCATAAGGCCCTCTACTAACTCGAAAATTATATCTTGGATTAATGAATTGAGCTGATTTGAAATGTTCAAATTTGAAATTAGTGTTTTGAATTTGAAGTTGCAAATTCAATTAGGGTTTTAATATATTGTATTTGATACAATTAAAACGTTTAATTTTGTAGAAATTAAACAAAATTGGAGAGATTAAAATATTTAAATATTGACTTAAATATGAATTGTATGAATAGGATTCATGTATGAAATTTGTTTAATTAATTATTTAATTAAAAACATTTTTTTGGTTTTTTAATTCAACTTTAGATTTTAATTTGGATTAAAAAAATTAATTTAATTTTGGTGAAAATTAAATTGGAAAAATGAAATTGAAAATGGAAAAATAAAAGTTAGTGGATTAATCCAATTTTTGTTAGATTAATTCATTAATCAACACCTATCCCATTGAGATAATGCTGATTGAAGTGTCATTCAGCTTGTTCCATTAGTGCTTGCATGAATTAGCTCCATAAAAGCTTCAAGATTTAGAATTTTGAAGGGTCATGCAATCAGTTTTTCAGAAATTCTATATTCTCTCCAAAACCCATTTCCTTCCCTAACTAATTGAGTTCAATTCATTATTTCCACCACACAATCCAAGTTAGAGAATAGTAGAAAGCTCTTCTTTGTGGTCTACTGAACATTTGGAGATTGATTTCATGCTGAGGAGTAAAGATTTGAAGAGTTACATCAAAGGTAATATTCTTATGAAACCCAATTTTAATGACAGTTTAAATGCATGATTTAAAACTCAAATTAAGTGTAATTAGAGTGCTTATTAATTATGATTTCTTTCATTGCATGTTAGTTTGTGCTTTCAGCTACACGATCGTAGTAATAGGAGTAGGATTCGGTAGTTTATAAATTTTATTTGATTTTTAGTCTTTTGTTGGGGAGGGCAAAAGTCTAGATCAATTTGCTTTGACGACGAGGATGATGACATAGATCTCTTGCCATGATCAGCCCTAGTTGTCGAGGTAGAAGATGTACCTAAGCCTAAACCCGACGAAACCCAGGTGATAGAGTTAAAGGCCAAAAGACCTCGCCCTGTTCCATCGTCTGGTATTTCGTATATTTTCAAATTTTCTTCTTTATATTTTCAAGAGTATATTTTGTTTTTTTTTGTTCTTTGGACTCTTTAGAGTTGCTTGAATCTTTTAATTCTTTCTTTTTTCCTTTTTTGCCTAACACTAAAAATACCAAATTTGACCTATCAGATTCTTTTTAGAAGATGAGAAGCGTTATAGCCTTATTGGACTATATTTACTCATCCAAAAAGGGATTAGAGAAATACGATATTTTTTTTGTGCCTTGACCAAGGACAAGTCACGTTGAACAATCAATGTTAAAAATTTTTACTTCCTAGAGAAAGCCAGGTGGACAAATTTATTACTTTCTTATTGGTTTCTATAATAACTTTTTCTTTTTCTTCTGTAAGGACCCCCTCGAAGAGGAAGAGATTATTTTGAAGTGGCGAGCCCTTCCACCACACCTTAAAGACCATGCACAAAAATGCCTACATGGGAGGTTTTCTATTCCCTTGTCTTTAATTTTTATTGTGATCTGATTGGATATACATTAGGGACAATGTATCATTTTAGGTTGGGGGTGGTTGTTGTATATGCATGTCTGGTAAGTCCTTGAGCACCTTAGCTTGGAATTTATGTTGAGTTGAATGATATGATGATTGTATTGCATGTATTTAATGATGACTTTCTGTGATAGGTTGATGACATGCAGAAATGCATATCATCTTAGGCATTTTATTTAGAATTATGAGGGTTGTTAAGCAGAATATGTGGCAATTATGTTAGGAATTCATGAGAAAATGAGCTTGCATCGTTCAGCATGATGAATCTCGACTAATCCATTATTATGCGTTATTATGCGTTCAATGTTCTATTTTTGTAGCTAACGCAAGAAGTGGACGCAAACACGGAAGCCAGACCATCGCATAGATGACCGCATGCGGAGAAACTCTCCATCACAAAGGCGAACACGTTCGATCAACGCATGGGTGTTGCGGTAATCAGCCGCATGCGTCCATCGCAAGGGAGTTGCACTCGTCAAGTAATTGCAATCATTGTATAGAATTGCGGTATTAAGCGAATGCGGTCACTGCATGATTGTGGCTATATGATAACGCATACTAATGGGATCAACACAAGGTTGGTGGAATGAACGCATCAATGTACATCTCGAGAAAATCAAAAGCTGATGTTGACATTTCACCTACCACACCATTAGCAGCAGAGATTTAGAAAGGACTAAACGCGCCGCGAATCCAAGCTCTATATAAAGAAGTCGATGAGCAGAATTTCAACTTATCCAGTGTTTTCGCCCAAGGTTGAATCCAAGGTTTTTGCCTGAGGTTCGCCTTAGGGTGAATCCTTGTGATCCAGACAAATGCGTGACAAGAAAGCTTGAGAGTTCTTCACCTCCTTCATCCATTCCGAGTGGCGACCGAAGCCTTCGACCGGAGCTAGATCTCGAGAGAGTCAGCTCCTCCGCCCATCCATGGCACCCACCGGCAGCCCTGACGCACATCTGCTGGAAGCAAGACATTGTTTCCAGCCGGTCATTTCATTTTCTCTTCTTTTTTATTTTGTATTGTATTATATTTTGTGGTTAAGGAATTAATACATGATGTGTTCAATGTATTTCTGTGTTTCCTTTGACACCATCTCCATCTTCTTTACTTAGCATCTTTAACTTTCATTGCATCACTTAGTGAGATTGCTAGAGTATCGCATACTTAGTCATGTGGATTAAGGATATAAAGAATGTAGCAAACCATCAAAAGGTGTGCATTGCGTGAGTGTGTGAGTAAACCTTATTTGCTTAATGTGAAGCTGTAGCCACATCTGTCTATAGGCGGATGCAACACTTGTCTATGAGTAAAGTCAGCAACAACTAACTGCCCGGGAGGGTAAGTGGTTGGTCGCATTAAGCAATGTAAGCTATTGTTCACTAGAGATAGGAATACTCTTATGTCAGCAAAGTTCATGCGCTTACCTTGTCTTATGAGCGCATCATTCATCATTTAGGCATACTTGAGAGAGTAGTCTAAAACCCAAATCTAATACTCGAGAGAGCGGATTGGAACGCATAGGGAAGAATGGCGTGAGCACAAGAAAACTTGTGATAGAACACATGATCATCACATACATTCGTTAATGCATAGTCATTCCAATGCATGACCATCGACGCATGACAATCAATGCATACTTTAAGAACATGCATCGGATATTGCGTCCACAGAATTTTAGTTGTTGAGTAATTGACATCTAATTTCCCATGCTAAATCGCCAAAGTCAGTTGCTCTCCAAGGGCTATGGACCATCAAGTCTATCACAATAGACCACCCAGATAAAGGGCTATGGACCATCAAGTCTATCGTAATAGACCACCCAGACAAAGGGTTATAGACCACTATAATGATTTGAGTTCCATACCTATTGAAAATTCTAGAATTACTCTCCTTGTTAGGCTTTTAGTGATAGGATCTGCAAAACTCCTCTCAAACCTTACAATGAAATAATTCTCCTTTCAGTATTTATTTCATAGCTCGATGCCTGAGGCGTATAGTCTCCTCTTGCCATCATACACACTATTCTTGGCAATTCCTATGGCAATCTGTGAATCACAGTGTAAAAGAGATTGATACTAATGCTCTCCCCTTCACCCCCTCCTCCCCCCACCCAGTGGTACATATCCCAATATACTTCTAATCCACTCATACTAATGTCCCTCACAATGGTGCATCTCTTAGTAGGCTTCTAAGCCACTCAGCCTCTTGTCTTGCTAATTCTAGAGTAATAAATTAAGACTCTATGGTGGACCTTGCTATACAAGTTTGTTTTGCAGACTTCCATGAAAAGATCCTCTACCTAATAAGAATACATCCACTAGTAAAGCTTACTTCGTCATTCTAAGTTACCCACTTTGTCATTCTAAGTTACCTAGTTTGCATACACTACTCTTTTAGTATGGTAGAAAAGTATTAAAATGCAAACAATAATCTATTGTACCATTAAGATACTTTAATAAATGATGAAGAGAATCCAAATAATCATTAATCATAGGTCTATTATAGTTCATAAAAATATTACTCTTCCTATTAATCTTTACATAATCAGATCGAGAAACACTATCTTCCTTATTTTTCTTCAGATTCATACTAGCATCATAAGGTGTTCTTACAGGAGCATCATCAAAGCAATCAAATCTCATTTTTAATTGTGTGATTGATATAAATAAAATCCATTTTAAGTTTTCCTTATCTTAACACCATGTGACACATAATCCTCACCTAAATCTTTCATTTCAAATTGTAAGGATATAAATAACTTAGTATTATTACTTACATATATGTTTGTATCAAAGATTAATATACCATCAACATACAAATGGATAATCATACAATCAACTCAAATAAATTTGAATAAATGCATGTACCAAAGGATATTAACAAACATTCACATAATTAGCTCAAACAACTTGAGTAAATGTTTTTTTCCATACATGCAATGTATTATACAAATGCTATCAAGGGTTTATCATGGCTATTTCAAATATTTTAGTCATATGAGAATATGCATCAAAATATTTGAAGATTCATTTAAACCTAACTAGTTTGTTTCCTTTCAAAAATTGAAGTTCCATGTTTAATTCATAATGTCTCTTCAAAAGTTGCTAAATCATATAACAACCATAAATGATCGATCTTCATTTTCTCTTTTCAAGATCCCAAACATGCTCAGTAAAGACTTTCAATCAATTGAAATTATATATATGCGCACCTTTGTACCCATGATCTTATCTAACTAATGTGGGACTTTAGTCATATACCCAACAATCCTCCCCTCAAAGAAAGGATCAACTGAGTCTCTGCTGAAGTAGTCATCCATCTATCTAACTCTTATCTAGATTAACTCCTTTTCACCAGGGCGTACTTCCTATCTGATATAATTCAACCATGGATCACACCACGACTTCTTTTGAGGTTCCACTACATCTTTGTTTGACACTTAAGGATTATATCAACATGACTAAACTAGGGACACAACTCTGATACCGCTTATTAGGGATAATAACTCTCCAAATATCTTCACAATAATATGATATTGTATCTACTTTGGACATAAGCCCTCATGACTTTGTTTTTTGGTTTTACCCCAAAAAGTCTCATACGAACGGAGATAGTTGTTATAACTTATATATGCATGAAAAGTACTTATAAAATATCAACATATTTTATAGCTTAGACAATATCTCAAATTACCATCAATTCTACAAGCTTCCACATAAAAGTGATGGAATTTACATATTTTTATACTACAAGCAAGCTATGTGATAGTCAAAATAATGTTATAGGACCAAACTCAATTTAAAAATAATAATAATACTTTTCAATTTTATGAAATTTAATGGCCAAATATAACAATTTCATCATGCATAAACTTGTGTTAAATATAACAAACATGGAATGTTATTTCTATTCACGATAACATAATAATTAGGATGTTTTTTCAGCTGATTAACTTTTTTCTCCTTCAATTTTAGAGTATTTTATCACTCTCAAGCATGTAAACCATCTCAGGATACTCCAAAGCCAGCAACTGCTCAACAATTGAAGGTGGGATTTGTGTGATTATATGGAGGTTACACCTCCTTATTCCTAAATATGGGAAAAACCCACTAGGTTTTTAAAAAACCCAATTCCAATTTTTAAATTTCAACTAATTTCAAATTAATTAAAATCTTGATTCAATTAATTCATAATTTAATCAAATCAATATTCAATTTCTTAAATTGAATCTAAATTGGAATTAATTTGGATTTTATAATTAATTAAACATTTTAAATTAATTATTTAATTTAATATCAAATATTAAATTAATCACACACTTAATTTTATACATGAATCATATTCATGTATATGATATTTAAATCAACATTTAAATATTATTAACTCTCATTTTTTTTTTTAATTTCAACAAATTAAACGTTAATTATATCGAATAATTAAGCAAACCCTAATTTGATTTTGAACTAATTCGAATTCAAAAACCTAATTTCAATTTGAACATCTTCAAATTGAAATTCAATTTGTACAATTCAAATTGATATCATTCCAAAATCACTCAATTTAATAATTCAAGGTGTTCATGTTTTACGAGCTAGTAGAAGGACCTTATGGACCTCCAGATCATGAGCTCCAATGATTAAGATTAATTGGCTAAACTCTTTAGACCAAATTAATTAGTATTCGTTAAATATCGAGTCATACCACTATAGCTCGATAATTGCACTCTTCTCACTGTAGATATATTTGTGTCCACACGATATAACCATAACTAGTAAGTCGACCCTTCACAAGATGTTCGTCATACAGATTGGGTCAATGTTCTATTTTACCCTCGATAGTATGTCTCGTTCCTTAAGTTCTAACTGATCCTCTAATGAACAATTGGTTTAAGATCCAATTACTAAACCGGATCCCTCCCAAACTAGTGAGAGGGTGGGGCCCATTGTTCGAGACCTGATTCCTTTCTTGACTTGATCCCATCTAGCTAACAAGCATTTCATAAAACAACACACCTTTGTTAACATATATTTATTAATCATAACAACATATTTACAAAGAGAAATTTCTATACAACATCTATAATAGAAAATAGTACATATCTATCTACTCTTCGGGGGTTTTTCCCTTGCCTGTGTCCTCCTTTCCTAATTGGGGCAGTTCCGTTTGTAGTGACCAACTTCTCCACAGTTATAGCATACATTTGCCCCTCCATAGCAGCGCCCAAAGTGATATCTCTTACAATTTGAACACCACGGCCTTCGGGTGCTGGCTACAGATTCGTTGGGTTTGTATGCTTTTTCTAGAGTAAGCTCTTTTGTTGCCTTCTGTTTTCCGGAGTTGGTCTTATTTATCTTTTTATCCAGGACCTCCAAGGAGTATTTATGGCTCTTCCCTCGCTCCCCCACAGGTTCTGTTATTGCTAGCGATCCTAGGCTAGCTTCCACACGTAACGCTATCTCCACCAATTTTGGAAAGTCCTATCTATCAGTGCTGGCAGTTACGTGCATTCGTATTTCACCCCGTAGCCCCTTCTCAAGTTTCCTACTTCTTTCAGTTTCATCTAATATTATACTTGTGGCGTATTTGCTAAGTTCAGTGTATTTTTGTTCATACTCGCGACCGATAGTGAGCCTTGTACGAGCTTCAGAAATTCATTTCGCTTTGCATCGTGAAACATTTGAGGATAGAATTGTTCATGGAAGGTTTTTCCAAATTCCTCCCAGGTCACTTCTTCCCTTCCCCTTCTTCTATCTTCAAATATGCGGTACCAATTCTCAGCTCTTTTCTAGAGTAGGAAAGTGGCTAGGGCTACTTTTCTATCTTCAGGGCATTGTATTACCCTGAAACATTTTTCTATCATCCTGAACCAAGCTTCCGCATCGGCTGGATTCGTGGTTTCTTTAAAGGTCGAGGCTCCTAAGGCCTTCAACCGTTTAATACTAAATCGATTTTTGGGACCTACTGTCACTCCTCCTAAGTTATCGGCCAGACACCGAGCAAATCTACCCATCATTTGCTCGTCACCTCCAGCCTCTTCCTGCGGATGACTCGATCTACCTTGGTCCTCTCCTGTTGTCTTCGAGGTAGCATCTGGAGTCCCTACCGGTTGCTTGCGTGGTCTGCCACATGGCATGATTCCTATAATAAATCACATATTTAGACTTACTATAGTATTATTATACTCTTTTCCCAGTTACCTCTTTTCCCAAAATCTTATGTCTGATACCAAAGTTGTCACACCCCGACCCAGACTACTTCTTGAGCTAGGAAAGGGCATGACCTGCAACAGTTATCAACCCTTTTGTGACAACTTACTGCCTAAATAACTCTTGCGGAATTAACTTTGATACCAATTAAAAAAATTCAACAACCAACTGATTAAGTCAAAGAGGCAAACAATAACGATTAAGTAGGCCCATTTTATATTACAGGAATGTAACGTTTTATACAACTCCAAGACTTAACTATTTAGTTTACAACAACAATTGTAAAAACCCTCCGGAAGTGCAATGTGGCATATGCAGACCTTGACCTTAGTAGCACTCTGGAATCCTCACCTTTCGCTACCTGGGAAGAAAAAACATGTAATAATTAAATGAGCTTCCCAAAGCGCAGTGAGTGGTAAGCAACTTCTAGAGTCTATTTCAACCATAAATAACAAGCATATATAATACGAGTTATATTCAAACCTCCGCTTGAATGAGTTTGTTCTCCACTCTATCTACGCACACAGTAGATAGCTAAACTGATAACTCTTAGAATGAGTATGTTGTCTACCTACACACAATGATAGATAATAACTGTGCTTAAATACAACGCTTGCTCTTTACGTTTCCTTTGTCTCCTATGTGCACATAGCTCCCCGCTCATGGCTTAGAAGCTAGGCTGTCGCCCTCTAACCATCCCTACGCAGGATCCTCACAGGCTCAGGAATTAGACCTCTCGTCCCCTGACCATCCCATATGGGTTATGCTTACGAGTCCAGGCACTAGATCTATTGACCCCCTGACCATCCCGACTACATAATCTCATTCTCATGCATAGATACTCATTCATGACCTAAGCAATATACAATTTACTCTAAAAGAATGCTTTAAGACGTAAGAAAGTACCACTCACCTTGGTCGTTTAGGAACCTTTCTTTCTAGAAGTTCCTTAATCTTCCCTGGCTCCTCTTTTGAACCCTAAATTCCAGATTCAAATTAAAGCTCAGACTAATCATATTTCTAGGCTTTATCTCAGTACTTATTTCTACAAATATGCTCTAAAATGTCTCAAGAAGCTTACCTAAACATATTAGCTATAACGCCTTCATTGTTTACCGGAGCAACTAAAACATCAAGACTGGCTCAGCTTACCCGATAGATCGACCCCTTTGTCTTGTCCTCACTTTCCAGCCCGATTCCTTAGAGCTTCTTCTTCGGAAGCCCTACCCTGAAAACTAGACTCTCCTAGCTTTCAAGTGGCTTTGAAATCATATAAAACGCACGAGTACTCTAGGAGAACTCCTTGTCCCAATTTGATGCTACTTTCTGTCCTTTCTATCCGACAGCATCTCCCCTCTTGGAACCTATTGACCAACACATGGTCTTGCTACCAATGCATAGTCTCCTCCCAATACACTCTTCTTTATGTCCTTTGAAGAGAATTTGAGTTCTCATCTGAAGTCCTTGGCCCTATTTATAGACGTCCAAGATTTCTCTAAGGCTGCATGTTCTAGTGTCTCTTCCTTACACCATTAACGCAATCTTACATCAGCGCAACCCAAGGTGTCTTGCTCCCCTCTTACCAACGCATAGCCCTTAACTTTGCATGTCTTCTTATGCATCCACTTCATTTGCTTAAGGCTTAGGATTTCTTCCCAATAAGCCATATGTCCGGATGACATCCTTGAATGCGTCCATCCTCCATATGTGTTCATCCTTCATATGCGTTCATCCAACTTCATATGCGTTTAATTAGGATAATGACCAACACCCTTTCAACGCATACTACTAGCCTTGTCCTATGTGCCCACATGCCCTCGGATGTCCAACGCATAGCACATCACCAACGCATAACACATCACCAACGCATAGTGCATCACCAGCGCATAGCACATCACCAATGCATAGCACATCACCAACGTTCAACACCCTTAGATGTGCAACTTGAGGCTGCCGCATGCGTTGTTCTAACCTCTTCAAGACCTTGGCTGCTGCATGCACTACTAACCTCCCAAATAACCTCTCAAAGTCTAATGGCCAACGCATGGCACATACTAACACATTGTCAAATACTTAGTCAAATTTCACCAATTAAAGCTTAACTCAAAACTACTCAAGGAAATTCTATTCAACACTTAGAAATTTCTTGCTCTTTAACATAGGATTTAACTTTCACTTAGTTAATTCCTTTTTAACACCTACTTAAGTAGGAATAATGGAAATCCGAGTTTCACATTTACTTCCCCCTTAAGAAAATTTCGTCCTCGAAATTTACTCAAACTAACTTCGGTTTAAGGTTCCACAATAACCATTGTTGTAACCTCTTATAACCTCATCTATTACCATGCTTCCACTGCGTTACTCTGATATCAACTTTCTTAGTTTGTCCAACGATACCTTACCTAGCCATCTCTAAGCTAGATGTTAAACCAAACTATCTACAACATAAACATTTCTATCTCAAATACTAAATGATAATAACATAAATTCATACTTACCTTCCTCGGTAGATCTTCAAGTAGCGTTGTGAGTTCCAGCTCTGGTTGCCTGCTAGGTCATGCCACTTCTGCCATTCCTCTTAGTCTCACTTTGACTAATTTCTTAGGTTTCTCTTTAAACCATTACTCTACCACACTTCCCTCTAGTTTTACTGTACTCAAACCTCATGTTTTCCTAACTTAACCCTCCGGTTTCCAAGAACATATACTTTGACACCAAACTAGTATCAACTCACCCTTCAACTTTCCCAGAAACTTATGCTTCAATACCACGCTGGTATAAACTAGTTCCTCAATTGTCCTAGAAACTTATGCTCTGATACCAAGTTCTCACACCCCGCCCCGAGCCCGCACTCCTGAGCCCGAGGTGAGGCATGATATTAACTGATAATACTTTGGCTAATCTACTAGTTTCGTTTACTATGTCTGCAGCGGAAAATATTACATGTTTTTATTAGAAACTAGTTTACGAATTCAAGTTACAATTTCATGGAAACCCTATCCTGACAACCAATCTCATTTCGTACTATTTCTAAGCTTATGGCAAACCTTAACCAACACCGCAACCTGAACTCGTCAGCTACCTACAAGATAAACATAGAGACAAACCATGAGCTTTTACAAAGCTCAGTGAGTGGTAACACAAATACAAATCTTCCACAAATAAAATCATGAGGTTCCCAAGCGAACCTCCACCATATCACGAAGCTTTCACAGACCCACCTACATACACGGTAGATGGTTAACGTATCATAATTACAATAACAACCTATGTGCACATAGCTCTTCCTATCATGGGCTCAGAAACTAGGCCCATCGGCCCTCTGACCATCCCATTTCAAGGATTTTCTATCCCACAGGCTCAGGTACTAGACTCCTCGGTCCTTTGACCATCCTCTAAGGATTCATTCTGGGCTCAGGTTCTAGGTCCTTAGACCCCCTGACTATCCCAACATCATATGTATCTCATAGCATAACCTACAGCATATTAATTCACAATATGCTCAAAAGAACAAAGGAAGAAACCACTCACAGTGAGTTGTTGAGAACTTTCTTCGCAGTTCACCTGATTTCCCTTGTTCCACCGTTGGACCCTATTCATATTTAAGCTTAGATTACTAACACTTTCGGGCCTTATCTCAAGACATTTCCTTCTTCAAAAAGGCTATAATACCTTAAAGTTTCGCCTTCAAATTCCTTGGCAAAAGTTCCGAGCCTCAAGTTTATTCCTCCTGGCCCAACTGTCTCCTCACTGGTAAGCACCACTCGATTTTCCTTGATTTTGACAGCTTTAACGTTAGAATTTCATTGACGCATCCCTCACACTAAACTACACTTAATTTAGAAGCTTTTGGTTCAAGAATCACCTGATTTGCATGAGAAGTTTGGAAGAACTTCTTATTTAAAGTTAGCCTATGTGTCTGTCCGTACAATTCTGCTCCCTTTGTGTCCGACCTGCTTTCCCTTCTCCTATTTTTCCCTCTCTTTGTGATCTTTAAGTACTTAATTGATGTGCAGGTCGAAGTGAGGCATTCTCCTCCTTTTATAGGCGTTCAACACTCCTCTTTGTCTGACACCTCCTCCCTTGGCTCCATCCTAGTGTTTTCCTTAGCATCTGCCAACTTCTAGCCTTCTCCACCTCTTACTTGAGGTGTCTTCACCTCACAACATCAACACAACTTTTGATCAACGCAATCTTAACTATCTTTCTCCCCCATAGCCAATGCATGAATCTTAACTTTGCATGTCTACTCGTGCACCCACCTCATTTCCTTAAGGCCTAAGACTTCTTCCTAGTAAGCCACATGTCTGATGACGTCCTCCATATGCATTCATTCTCCATATGCGCTTATCCTTCATATGCATCCATCCAACTCAATATGCGTTCGACTAGGATGATGACCAACACCCCTTTTCCAACGCATACTGTTAGCCTCGGATACCAACGTATACCATCAACGCATAGTAGGCCAACAACGCATAGTATACCATCAACGCATAGTATGCCATCAACGCATAGTATGCCATCAATGCATATTATACCATCAACGCATAGTAGACCATCAACGCATAGTATACCATCAACGCATAGTATACCATCAACGCATGGTTTATCATCAACGCATGGAAACCCTTGGCTCCATTTGGTTTTCAACTCAACACCATCGCATCTTCTTAAACGCAACCCAACTCACTTACTTTGTCACCTCGCTCTTCCCATCGCATGGTCTATGCCTTAGCAAAGTTGCCACGTCCAACGTATCCATCGTGCATGCCATCGTCTACTTCCAACGCATAGCACGTTCGCATGGCATCAATGCATGGGATGGTCGCTTGGCATCAACGCATGGGATGGTCGCTTGGCATCAACGCATGGGACGGTCGCTTGGCATCAACGCATAGGACAGTTGCTTAGTCCAACGCATCCATCGCGTCCAACACGACCATTGTATCCACCCCTATCGTCGCATGCCACCCTCAAGTGCATGCCTTGCACGGCGTCTTCGCATACCCTCGCATTCGCATGCCCTTTGCACCACCTGCCCTCGTGCCACCGCAACCTTCCAACTCATCTTCTTTCAGTTGTCTGCCTTCAACCGTATGGACGCATACCACCACGTCTAATATATCTAACGCATCCATCAAACCCTATGCGTTGTCTAACCTCTCAGAGCAGCGGCTACCGCATGCATTATTCTCGGCTGTACTTCAACCTCTCCCTTTGCCCAAGTAATCTCTAAAAACTTTTTATGGCCAACACATGGCGATGCCTAGTCCCACACTTAGTTATTTTCACAACATAGTTATACTTAGCCACATCTTCACTAGTTATGGTTCATTTCCAAAGTACTTAAATTCTTTTCATCACTTAGGGATCTTCCTACTCTTGTCTAGAATTTAACTCTTAGTTAATTCCTTTTTATTTTCTGCTATAAAGGGAAAATGGGATCTGGGTTTCACATTTATTTCCCCCTTAAGAAAATTTCGTCCTCGAAATTTAAGGCAATAATATAAACATCTATTATTTATTTAACACATCCTTTCCAACTTTATTACATTACAAAAGTTTATTCAAAGTTTACATTGGTTCCTTCTTCGAGTACTCTTTCCTTCAAAACCAATAGTCTTTTCAAGGTTGGTTTCCTCCTGAGCTACTGGCGGGATCATTGGTTGGACAGTCTTTGCACTTGTGACCGGGTTGCTCAAATTTTAAGCACAAACCTTCCCTCCCCTCTTGGTCTTTCCAATGACTCTTATGGCACCTACAGTAGGGGTAGTCTTTAGTCACCTCAAAAGTTGGGTCCCGGTGACTGATGAAACGTTGAAACTCTGGGCATTGCTTCCCTTTATGCCCTGCACGTCTACAGATATAGCATTTATCCGTTCCTTTCAGGCATTCCCCAGGGTGATATTTCCCACATCTATCGCACAACGGGTTCTTTTCTTGACTTAATCCCATCTAGCTAACAAGCATTTCATCAAACAACACACTTTTGTTAACATATATTTATTAATGATAACAACATATTTACAAAGAGAAATTTCTATACAACATCTATAATAGAAAATAGTATATATCTATCTACTCTTCGGGGGCTTTTCCCATGCCTGTGTCCTTCTTTCCTAACTAGGGCCAGTTTCGTTTGTAGTGACCAACTTCTCCACAGTTATAGCATACATTTTCCCCTTCATAGTAGCGCCCAAAGTGATATATCTTACAATTTGAACACCACGGCCTTCGGGTGCTGGCTACAGATTCGTTGGGTTTGTATGCTTCTTCTAGAGTAAGCTCTTTTGTTGCCTTCTGTTTTCCGGAGTTGATCTTATTTATCTTTTTATCCAGGACCCCCAAGGAATATTTCTGACTGTTTCTTTGCTCCCCCATAGGTTCTGTTACTGCTAACGATCCTAGGCTAGCTTCCACACGTAACGCTATCTCCACCAATTTTGGAAAGTCCTACCTATCAGTGCTGGTAGTTACGTGCATTTGTATTTCACCTCGTAGCCCCTTCTCAAGTCTCCTACTTCTTTCAGTTTCATCTAATATTATACCGGTGGCGTATTTGCTAAGTTCAATGTATTTTTGTTCATACTCGGCTACTGATAGTGAGCCTTGTACGAGCTTCAGAAATTCATTTCGCTTTCTTTCGTGAAACGTTTGAGGATATAATTATTCATGGAAGGCTTTTTCAAATTCCTCCCAGGTGACTTCTTCCCTTCCCCTTCTTCTATCTTCTCTAGAGTAGGAAAGTGGCTAGGGCTACTTTTCTATCTTTAGGGCATCGCATTACCATGAATCATTTTTTTATCATCACGAACCAAGCTTTTGCATCGGTTGGATTCGTGGTTCCTTCAAAGGTCGAGGCTCCTAAGGCCTTCAACGTTCAATACTAAATCATTTTTCGGGGTCTACTGTCACTCCTCCTAAGTTTTCAGCCAGACACCGAGCAAATCTTCCCATCATTTGCTCGTCACCTCCAGCCTCTGCTTGCAGATGACTCGATCTGCCCGGGTCTTCTCCTGTTGTCTTTGAGGTAGCATCTGGAGTCCCCACCGGTTGCTTGCGTGGTCTGCCACGTGGCATGATTCCTATAATAAATCACATATTTAGACTTACTATAGTATTATTATACTCTTCTTCAGTCACCCCTTTTCCCAAAATCTTATGCTCTGATACCAAGTTGTCACACTCCACCCTAGACTACTCTCTGAGCCAAGAAAGGGCATGACTGCAGCAGTTATCAACCCTTTTGTTGACACTTACTGCCTAATAACTCTTGCGGAATTAACTTTGATACCAATGAAAAAATTCAACAACCAACTGATTAAGTCAAAGAGGCAAACAACAACGGATTAAGTAGGGCCATTTTATATTACAGGAATGTAACGTTTATACAACTCCAAGACTTAACTGCTTAGTTTACAACAACAACCGTAAAACCCTCCGAAAATGCAACTGTGGCATGTGGCAGACCTTGACCTTAGCAGCACTTTGGAACTCCTCACCTTCCTCTACCTGGGAAGAAAAACATGTAATAACAGAATGAGCTTCACAAAGCTTAGTGAATGGTAAGCAACTTCTAGAGTCTATTTCAACTCATAAATAACAAGCATATCATAAATACGAGGTTACATTCAAACCTCTACCTTGAATGAGTTTGTTCTCAACTCTATCTACGCGCACGGTAGATAGCTAAACTAATAACTACTTAGAATGAGTATGTTGTCTACCTACACATACGGTAGATAGATAACTGTTACTAAATACAACGCTTACTCTACGTTTCCTTTGTCTCCTATGTGCACATAGCTCCCCGCTCATGGGCTCAGAAGCTAGGCCCGTCGGCCCTCTAACCATCCCTTACGAGGATCCTCCCACAGGCTCAGGAACTAGACCTCTCGGTCCCCTGACCATCCCGTGTGGTTTTGCTTACGGGCTTAGGCACCAGGTCTATTGACTCCCTGATCATCCCGATCACATAATCTCATTCTCATGCTAGATACTCATTCATAACCTAAGCATATACAATTTACTCTAAAATATATGCTTTAAGACTTAAAGGAAAGTACCACTCACCTTGGTCGTTTAGGAACCTTTCATTCTAGAAGTTCTTTGATCTTCCCGGGCTCCTCTTTTGAACCCTAAATTCCAGATTCAAATTAAAGCTCAGACTAATCATAGTTCTAGGCTTTATCTCGAGTTACTTTCTTCTACAAATATGCTCTAAAATTTCTCAGGAAGCTTACCTCAAAATATTAGCTCATAAAGCTTCGTGGTTTGGCAGGAAACATCAAAACATCAAGACTGAGAATTTGAGTTCTCAACGCATGGTCTTGCTACCAACGCATAGTCTCCTCCCAATACACTCTTCTTTATGTCCTTTGAAGAGAATTTGAGTTCTCATCTGAAGTCCTTGGCCAACACCGACACCTCTTACTTGGCCGCATGTCCAAGTGTCTCTTTTTTACACCATTAACGCAATCTTGCATCAGTGCAACCCAAGGTGTCTTGCTCCCCTCTTACCAATGCATAGCCCTTAACTTTGTTTGTCTTCTTATGAATCCACTTCATTTTCTTAAGGCTTAAGATTTTTTCCTGCCAAGCCACATGTTCGGATGACGTCCTTGAATGCGTTCATCCTCCATATGCGATCATCCAACTTCATATGCATTCAAATAGGATAATGACCAACACCCTTTCAACGCATACTACTAGCCTTGTCCTATGCGCCCACATGCCCTCTGATGTCCAACGCATAACACATCACCAAGGCATAACACATCACCAATGCATAGTGCATCACCAACGCATAGCACATCACCAACGCATAGCACATCACCAACGCATAGCACATCCCCAACACATAACACATCACCAACGCATAGTGCATCACCAACGCATAGTATTGCACTGCCGCATCCATCGCATCCATCGCTGCTTACCATCGCATAGCACTGTCGCGTCCATCACGTCCATCGCTTCCATCATTACTTACCATCGCATAGCACTGTCGCATCCATCGCATCCATCGTGGCATACCATCGTATCACCGCATGCCCTCGCATCACCGCAATCTACCAACGCATTCCTTCGGCCGCATAGAATCGATGCATCGCATCACCGTGTGACACCAACGCATAGTGCTTGTCATATACCGTCGACGCATACCTTCAGCCGCACAATGCATAGCACCGTCGCATGATGCAAATGCATAATTGCTGCCACATACCATCGACGCATACCCCCATCACCGCATGCCATCTATCGCCGCATCCTTCATCGCTGCCTGCCATCCATCGCCGCATCTACCAGCGCATCCCTTCGGCCGCAAACCATCGACTGCATACTCTCAGGTCCAATGCATCCATCGCGCCCGCCTCCATCGTCGCATGCCTCTATCCATCGCATCCATCGCATCCAACGCATCCATCGCTTCCAATGCATCCAACGTCCAGCACCCTTGGATGCGCAACATGAGGCCGTTGCATGCGTTGTTCTAACCTCTTCAAGACCTTGGCTGCTACGTGCACTACTAACCTCCCAAATAACCTCTCAAAGTCTAATGGCCAACGCATGGCACATACTAACGCATTGTCAAATACTTAGTCAAATTTCACCAATTAAAGCTTAACTCAAAACTACTCAAGGAAATTCTATTCAACACTTAGAAATTTCCTTCTCTTCAACATAGGATTTAACTTTCACTTAATTAATTCCTTTTTAACACCTGCTTAAGTAGGAATAATTGAAATCCGGGTTTCACACTTCTCCCAGTTTGAAACTAAATCTGTTTCTTCATAGCATTAAAGAATAACTTCCAAGTTGTTCAAGCATTCCTTATATGAACTGCAAAACATAATAAAATCATCCATAAAAATTTCTACTAAATGGTCCAACAAATTGGAAAATATGGTCATCATATTCTGTTGGAATGTTCTTGGGGCATTACACAAGCGAAATGGCACGTGTCAAAAAGCAAAAGTTCCCAAAGGATAGGTGAAAATGGTTTTCTCCTAATCTTCTAGTGCAATCATTATTTGATTATACCCCAAATATCCATTTGAGAAACATAATAGTTCATTACCAGCAAGTCTATCCAACATCTCATCGATAAAGGGCAAAGAGAAATGGTCTTTCTTGGTGGCCGCAATGAGCTTACGATAGTACATGCAAATCCTCCAACCCATCACAGTATGGGTGGGTATCATTTCGTTGCTGCTATTGGTCACTATCGTCATACCTATATGATATGCGCCTAAAATGTGTGTATCTTGCCCTTGATTTAGGATGGTTTTTAATATGTTTTTATTAGATTTGGTGTTATTTGTTTGTGATTTTAGGGTTATGTTCAAGAATTGAATTGTACTCAAAATGAGCTAAAAAGGACCAAATTATGCCTAAAAAGGTCAAAACCAAGCAATGGATCAAAGAAAGTGAAGAAAAGAAATGGCAAAGGGAAAGTTCAAAAGGCAATACAGCGTAACGCATAACGTACTTACACTGTCCCTTTATGTTAAAGACCCTTGAGCAAAATTCTAGAGAATGTTGCAACGCTTCACTAAGGTGTTGCTATGTTAGGCTAGCATCATGACGCTACTATCAAGTGTAACGTTACGCTGTGGCAAAATCAGGTGAGTGTTGCAACGCTACAATAGAGTGTCACAACACTAGGTTATTTTAGGAAAAAATCTGCACTTTTTGAAAACTTTGCCTATCTAACCTAGGGTTTTTAATCAGCCATCGAATTTTGAAGTGTTTGAGGCCTATAAAGATGGTCTAGAGCAGAGTATGGAGTTTTCTTGATTTCGAACAGATCGAAGATGGTTCAAATGCCAAATCCATCATGGAAAAGTGATCGGACGTTGGATAACTTCTTCTTTCCTTCTTGTTTATTTGGATTCTTTTCTATATTTTTGCATTCTTGATTTAGTTCTGTCCATGGAAGCCATGTTAGGCTAATCTTCTAATAGTTTTAGGGGTAGATGAATTCTTAGGTTTAAATTAATAAACACTTTGCTTCTTGAATGTTAATTTATGTCCATGCTTTCTAGCATGATCATTCTTAATGTTTTTTAATATTCGATCAAACTTTGAATGATTTTATGATTTAAATCTTGTTCGAACAAGTAGGCGTTAGATTATATCATGCATGTTAGACTATCATTTGAACACACAGAAAGTAGCCGAATAACGGTAGAGATTGTTGATAAAGGGTCTTAATGCTTTTCTTAATCGTCTAATTTCAAGTAATTAATAATCAGGGTTTAAGTAAAAGAAAAGATTTTTTTTGAAAGATACAGTCCAGATAAGAGACTTCTAGATCTAAGTGTTGTGTTAATTACTTCAACAGTCAAGCAATTGTGTTTTATAATGCCTTCGATGAAATCTATCCCTAAAACATCTCTTAGTTGATAATTCTTTATATTTAATCACTCTTACTACTTTCTTAGTTAGTTTCATTGTCTTACATCATGAATCTATCCCTAAACAAAATTGAAAGAATCTCTGAATAACTAAAAGAATAATCAATTTGATTTCTTAAGGAGAACACTCGACGTGTGCGCTTATGTTTGTATCAAGTTTTTGCTTTTTTGGTACATATTGTACCAAAATAACCAAGTGGCTATCAAAGTTTGGATAAATGACTCCTGTGTTGAGTCTGCGTTACTGGGATGAGCCTGCGCTGACATTGAATAGACCATGTGTACCCTTCCTCCAACCTTGTCTTGGGCATGCAGTATGTTGAACTGATGTCACGAGTGCCCGCTAACATCCATCCTATGACCTTGCTATGCTTTTCCAACACCTGCAAATGTAACGTCAGATATGTTTAACTGAGAGGATATAATAATTGGTAAAATATTATTCTGTCCCAGATAAGCGTATTTTAGATGAGCTGGTAAATTTTTAAGTTCCAATGATAGTGGTTCTTTGAGAGATGGTTTTGTCTTCTTGGATTCTCAGTCATGTAAGTCGAGTGATTCAAATTCTCTCTTCATATCATTCAACACACATATAGACTCGACAATCTACTGTTCCTCCTTGTCGTTCACTAATAAAAAGTCCGGTTAATCCTTGATGTCACTACTCGATCTGTCTTTGAGAACATCGGCTATCATGCTGGAACTTCAAGCTATCGAGATGGGAAAGAAAGGATCAAAGAATTTGAGAACGCTTTTTCAGAGGGGAGGTCGAAGACAAGGAATCCTTTTAGAAGTTATAAGAATAGAATCTTTTACTCACTTTAGCTTCCTTTGCTAAAGTTTGAGGCCTATAACTCGTTTTGGTGAGTGGGGTTGCTTGAGAACGGTGAGAATGGGGTCAAAAACACACCTGAGATGTGGGAACTGAGTTGCGCCAACACTTGGAGGATTGAGATAAGTTCCCATTAATGAGGCCCAAAAGGTTGAATAGATAAGAATGCACGGGTGCCCTTTAAGACTACCCCAGAAAGCGCGTTAACACATTGAATTTCACCTGTTGATCTTTGACACGCATGATCAACTCTCCTTGGTGAACATCTATTAAGGCCCTTCCATTTGACAAAAAAGGTTTACCAATGATAATTAGTATCTCTCTGCTCCTCATAATCTAATATAATGAAATCTATTAGGAAGATAAACTTATCTACTTGCAAAAGCACATCCTCAATTCAGGATGTGTAATGGATCTGTCATGGAGCTGGAGAGAAACATTCATAGGTCTAACATCTTCAATACTCAAATTCTTGAAGATGGATAGTGGTATTAGATTAATACTTGCTCCTAGATCACACAGTGCATGACCTGAAGGGAATTAAATCCCGACAAAAGTGTGTGATCAATTTTTTATCCCTAATAAAGGGAATTGAAGATGGATAGTGGCATTAGATTAAAATCGTGTTTATTGTATTTTTGCAACTAACTTAGTTTTCGCTAGTTAGTTTGTCGATGGCAAGTAAGCTTAGAGTCGCAATAGTTATAATAAAATTGCTGAAAAAGAACAAATTTAATTAAGTATACTTGCATTAAACCATTTTTAGAAAACCAATCATATTTGACCAAAATAGTCTAGTGTACCCTAAGTTACATCTATTTTGCTATGATGCTTTAGTGAGGCAGGACAAAAGTCACCGTAGGGTGATCAAGTGCCCCTTTACTGAAATGAGGCATTCTCAACCATTAGATAGAAACAACTCCTTGTAACTGAATCTAATAGTCACCATTGGTTGGTCTAGAATTTGTTAACATCCTTAACAATTCTGTGTAAGTGTAACCCCTCATTTTAAGTCTTAGAGTCCCGCCCTAATGAGCCAACCTTAGGGAAAAGCCGATTAGAACAAGAGACAAAAGCAACCCTATCCATTTCTGGAGATCATATAAAGAGTTCTGCAAAACTACAATCCTTTCGGGGGACATCCACGATACCACAAGGCGATTCACAAAACTTTATCCAACCTAATGAGAGAGACCGAGGGATATGTTGTCACACGTATGCCCTGCTCCCAATTACTATGAACACTCTATCCATTCACCTTGGTATTGNTATGCCCTGCTCCCAATTACTATGAACACTCTATCCATTCACCTTGGTATTGACCTACCCAAATGTCACCCATAGGAGGACACCCATGGTGTCTTGAGACCGAGGATAGATGTCACGGTGTGAACTTTTAGGGAGAAATGTGTAGAGGTTAAAATGAAGTATCATATACCCCATTTTCCTCCCACTAAGTGTTCTACCTAGGGTTCATTAACTTAGAAAATCAGGCTACTGATTTTATCTATGTGTTTGTTTAATTTGCTCAAAAAACAACACTTGCTTTTGATGTTTAAACAATTTTGATTCAAGTCTTATTAAACTCTTTAATAGATTTTCATCAAATTTGCATGTACGTAACAAATCTATCTAATTCACCCTTCCAGGTAGGTTCCCAGGTAGGGGTTCGACATTTCCATCGACTTAAATACCCCAACATACCCAGAACTAGCCTTAGACAAAAGGTCCTGTATAGAAACATTTATTACATATTTAATCTTTTATTAGAAATCAATTTAATACTATTAAACCGATTTAAAAGATTAAACCTAGATTTCTAATTTTATTAGAAACGTGATCTTAGGTCTATTCAATCAAATTTTAAAACACTTTTAAAAAAATGATTAAAGCCTAATGTTTGCATGCAACTCTTTATATTGATTTTAATTCTAATTTCATTTATTATAACACTTATAAGAAATAAAACAAATAAAACCAACCAACATTGCTAGCTAGACATACATTAGTTATTTATAACAATTATAAATTAACCTAAGGTAATGTCATGCTTCATGCAATGTTTATTCATTACTAATATATAACTTTTATAAAAATAAATAATGAACTAAGCTATAGCATACATTCCATACAAACATTCAACCTTATATTATAACACTTATAACATAAATGATGCATGGATATGCTATAATGCATGCATACATATATTATAACTCTTATATTATATGATGCATGATCATGCTTTATGTAATTTAAATCATGCATACTAATATATTATAAAACTTATAATATAAAATGATGCGTGAAAAAAAATGCATAACCTATGGTGGGTTTTAAAACTATACGACATACATTATGGCATATAAAATAAACATACATCTCATGTATATTTAACTAAAGTTGATGCACCGGGATAGATAATCTCAAAACTGGAAACAAAATGGCTAAACAATTACAAAAGTTGAGTCCATTGGTTCGGAACAAGTGAAGCGGGTCTTGAACCACTCACCTCAAACCGCTCCACCAAGAACCCTTGTAGCTTGATCGTGTAGCAAACAATTGATCATCGAGTAACGAGGCGTCGAGTGTAAATGATCGTGTATATGCGATCACATAGCTTTTGACTATGCGATGAGAATGAAAGTCTACACGATCGTGCAGCATGCATTGAGTATCGCATACCATGTGATTGTATATCTACTGACTATGCGATGAGCATGATAGTCTACACGATCGTTTAGCGAGCGTCGAGTATCGTATACTATGCGATCGTGTAATTAGTGACTATAACACCCCAAATTTTCTTAGTAATGTAATTTCAGTAATTTATATTACTTAAGGAAATTTTTTGAATTTTAGAAGTTCAAATTTGATTATTGAGATTTAATTTAAATTGGGGATTTGACTTTTAATTTTGGAAATTTGTTTTGAAAAGGAAGAGGAAAGGATTTTATATATCTATACATTTATAGTTGGGTAAGTCAAGAAGGAAAGAATAAAATAAAATAAAGTAAAATCAATTAAAATTATATTTTATTTATATTTCAGTCTTTTTTTTTATAAAAAAAAACTCTTAATCTCTCTCTCCCTCACCCCCTCGCATTTCCCGAGCCCCTCCCCGTCACGCTTCTTCCTCCCCGAGACCCCCCCTTCTTCATCTTCTTTTTCCTACCCTAGCAGCCACCTACCTTCTCTCGTCGTCGACCAAGCCAGCAACGTCCAGCCATCCGGTCCGTAATTCGAGCCCTTGTGTCGATTGTCAGAGCTTCCCCAACGTGCCGTCTTAGACCCCCAACTAACTCTTCCAGCCGCGTGCCACTCGCCGGTGTGCTCCAGTGATCCATTGCCACTCCTTCGTCCATCCAAGCCGCTCGTCTAGATCCCCTACAATCGTACATTCGCCGCCCCAGTCGCACCGCTACCGGTCATCGTCGTCCCTGCTGCGTTGGGTCCACTTTGGTCTTTGTTGGAATCATGGATTAAGGGTAAGTTTAAATTTTTTTTATTAGGTAAGTTTAAATTTTTTTTATTAGGTTTCTTGAGGATTTTGAATAGTCACTTGAGTTTGGCCTTCATTTGTTGGTACTCGTCGTATTTTGGATGTTAGGACAAAATTTCAAGTATTTGAAGTTTTCGTCCAACCGATTAAAAGTGTAACTAGCGAAATTTGGTGAAGGGTAAGGCTCTAAACACGTTTGGGTTGTTAAGCATGTTGTATGTTTATGAATTTCTTGATTTAAGTTTGACTGAATCATGGACTGCGACCTAAAATATTTTGCCATGATGTTTGGGTGTTAGGTTTGGATCTTGAGGTATCCTGGTGTCTTCGTTTTGGGTGATTGAGTTTGATCCTGTGGGTTTTCGATAAGTTGTTGAGAAGCTTTTGGTTTAGGATTGGTGGTTTTGAAACTGTGCTTAGATATTTAAATTTCATATTTGCTTGTTTGTTACTTTGGTTTGATTTAAGGTTTCGTTGGGTAAGGAAGATGTTAAGCTTGCTATTTTCTAGAGTTTACGATTAGAGGTAAGTAATCTTACTACTGGAACTGCCCACGGGCCAGTCACTAGATATATGCTAGCATGACAGATTGATATTATGGCAGAACGATAGCATGACAAACTGATAGTATAGTATAATCGATGTATGTTTTCATATGAGGATTTGAAAGATTAAATGCGCATATAGATACTTGAATGCTAGCATGGGGTGATATTTTATTCCATGAGATTGTATTTGATCTAAGGATGATGAGATGTATATGTATGTTATGGGTGCTAGGATGATGAGATTATATCAAATTCATCCAAATTTAAGTTCTTATCTCTATTTTCAAATCAAATTGGGAGTGAATCTCATATTAAAATTTGGCCATGTTTCATATTTTATCCCAAATTCGAGTTAAACTTATGTACTAAATTCATAGTTTGACTGACACATCAGTTTTGATTTCAACTTTATATTTTTTGAAATTCATCCACCCATATATGTGTATAAATCTCGAAAAGGGGTATTTGTTGAAGGAAACAATCACAAATTGTCATATTATTTACTAAACAAAATTCCAAATCATCAAATTTGAGACCAATTAGGAGTTGACAGGTGTCCTAAATTGAAATTGAAGACAAATTCTGATGACACCATGTGTTTTCATCATGACCGTTAATCGAATAATTGGTCCAATTTGATATAATTATTTCGGTTTAAGTCCAACTAAGCCCAAAAAAGGTTGAATTGGACCCAAATATCAAATAAGGCTCAAAACTAACTAATTGAGTCCAAGGGCCAGGCCCATGGACCAACCAAGCGCACGAAGCCCACTTGAGAACTCTATAAATAGAGAAGTTATCCTCATTTGTAGGAGGTCAATAATTCTACAGTCTAGAGAACCTAGAGAGAATTCTCCCAACAATCAGAAGACACCCAAACTCCTGGAGTTGACCACACTTGAAGATTGAGGTCCTTTGAAGATACAAGCATTCTACCAAGACTTAAAGCTCAAGAATATCTACATGTTCTACTTCTATACATCAAGCGTATGCATTCAACTGAGAGAGACACAGAGGATCAACTATTAGAGATCAAACCACATCACATCAAATCAACATCAACATCAACCCAAGTTCAACTTCACGAAACAAGTTTCTCTGGAAGCTGAAGGAACTCTTATGAAAGAGTACCTCTAAGCGGAAGTGAGATCGTTCCAAACTCATTGTGACAAAATTACCGCATTCACAATCAAATAGAATAGATATGCATTATACAACAAATTATCGGCATGCTTTAAAACATAAATAACAAGAGAACAAGAAACGTACCAATTGAAGAACCCTTCCTCACCTTAGAACTCGTTCTCGTACAAGGACTCTTCCTTTCGCTCTCGCTAAGAATGCTCAAACAATCGTCCACCAAAAACCTAATCATCTACCCATGAACGGACTTCACACGAACACAGCAGAAGGGGGGACACCACCACTTAGAACCCTCGGTATTCTCGGTGTGAGAATCTAGGAGGTGTGGGCTTTGTTGGATTTGGTAGAGGGAGGGAGGAAGAGAATATCAGATACCACGACCAAGCAAGTGGGAGAAGGCAGATGTCTATCGTATAGATGATGCTTGATCGTTTAGGAAGAGGTATACAATCGTTTAGTAAAAGGTTATGATCGTATAGACAATCGTTTAGTAAACACTCGGGCGCGTGATTGTTTAGGAAAAAGCTAGATGACCATTTAGCAAATCCTATGTGACCGTTTAGTAAGCTGCACACGTGTATACGATCGTTTAGAAATGTTGAGATATTGTGTAGGCTCTCGGTTTACTATGCGATAGGCAGTATACACCAAATGTGAGCGAATGTCTGATCTTTTGCAAAATGAAAACGGTTTTCATTTTATTCTTCAGTTACGAAAACTGAATGCAATTTCCCACTATCACACGGTTATAGAGAAAATGTTGGGACAATTATCCTATAATTGTCCAAAAATAAATAATAAATATAATCATATTATATTCATTAACCTATGGTTTAATATCACATCAAATGCAACATATGAACCATAGTCTTTTCTCCTCCACTATATATAAATCATATTTATATCATTTTCCTCCAAAGAATGTATCTCATACATAAGTCAATCATATAATATATAATTAACTAGTTCAATCATATCATATATAATCGAACTTTCTCTTGTCAATTTAAACACTTCAAACTGACCCAAAAACTTATTCTTAACTTGAATCCATTGAGCTACCAAGGGGTGGACCTATGGCTCGAAGCTCCAACAGTTCATGAATAGCTGATTAAACTCTTTAGCCACAAGATCCACCATCCATTAACTGCCAGGCATTCTAATAAAGACCGACAGCTGCACTCTTCTCACCACAAATATATTTCTATATCCATCGGGTATAACCAATCAGTAGTAGGATAACCCTTCACAGATGCTCGTAAGTACAGCTGGGCCAATTTATCATTTTGTCCCTGTAGTTACATGTAACTCCTTAAGTACCACTGATCCCTCTAATGAATAATACAACATAGTCCTACTATGTGTGGACACCTCTTGAGCCATGAGAAGGTGTGTGGTGCCACATCTTTCAAGCCCCGAAATCAGCCCTTACAGGAGAAATCTATCTACTTACCCCTACTTCTGGGAAGGAGTGAATTCCATTTTATGTAGTTGAGTTCCCAGCTCCCAAATCAGTTGAATCCCCAAAGTGGTAGGTTTGAGTCGGCGATCTGGCCACTTGTACCCATGAAAATCAAAGGACCGCCTTCAAAGGAAGGTGTTCCCAATAGACTCAGGATTGAGGTCATGTTACCTATGGTCATCCTAGTGAAGTGAAGTCTCTGTCATGAACGGCGTTATATAACGAGACTATAACACTTCGAGGTTCGGTCTTATACAAACTCCTTTTTATATGATGCCACCGCTCACATGTCTTCACATGAATGATCAAGATCAGACCATCTGTAGGAAGTCACAACACTTGTAACTTTTTGACAAAGCAAGACGCATCCGTAGCATTACCAGGATAAGGTTTCCCTCCTATATCCATTTACTACAAACCATTTTGGTTATCACTTAAGACATGATCTATCTATATGTCTCCATATACATGCTTAAGTTACAAACGACAACCAGAGATCTTAGTTTATTGGTTTGTGGTAAAGCAAATAAAACATCAAATGTTCATAGACAAAAGTGAAGAAAATATCATATATTATAGATCACAAGCGTTTGTTCAAAACTGTGTTTACAAACTATAGGACACGAGAGTTTAGGGCATCATCCCCAACAGAAGCCTCCTACTAACACTAATCCTCCTAGAAGATCATCAAGCCCAAAGGTCGATCATTCAAGAAGATCAACAAACCAAAAGGTCGATCGTCCAAAAAGATCAATAAACAAAAAGGTTGATCATCAAAGAAGATCATCAAGCCCAAAGATCGATCATCCATAAACATCATCAAGTCCAAAGGTTGATCATCAAAGAAGATCAACAAGCCCAAAGATCGATCATCCAAGAAGGTCATCAAGCCCAAAGGCCAATCATCCAAGAAAATCAACAAGTCCAAATGCCAGTCATCAAGAAGATTAACCAACTTAAAGATTAAAGTTTATTTTAGACACATCAAAGAATTATACATTAGAGATTGTACTTGCTACACTGAAATCAATAAAAATACCAAAGTTCAAATTCCACGAAATAAGATTTTTCGGAAACCTCGTGCGAACAATCACGTTCTTTGATTTCTTGAAAGAATTAAAAATACAAAAATAAAGAGAATGTTAAGCCTCGTACCTTTGCTGATCCACAATTGCAGTAAAATATTCTCCTCGAATCGGTATTCTTATTCTTGTAGTCTTCCTTTTCCACGAGATCTTCGTTGCTATGACTCTGATAAGGATTCGGTTTTGTGGGAATCGCTCTTGAAATATGGAGAATAAGGGAGAAGAATTTTTAGAGAACACTTCTCTAAAGTTGGGAGAATTTTCTTCGGAGAGAATTCTCTACCGAATGACTGTAGAGATTATGTTGTAGAGAGTAGAAGTGTAGAAGTCATTTCGAAGAGGGCTTCGTCCCCTATTTACAGATCTCTATAGAGTCACTTCTAATGCTATTAGGAGAATCCCTCTGCATATATTTTAAATTAAATATTCAGTAATATGTAATAGAAAATATCTTCTCATTTAATATCTCATATTAAAATGTTTAAATATTAAAATCATATTTAAATATTTATCTTCTGCAGACTCTCTTCAATTTGATTCTCATTCAATTTAATTAATTAATTAATTTAAATCATATTCAAATAAATTAATTCTCCCAATACTATTTAATTCGAATCTTATTCAAATTAAGTAATTTATTTATATGGATCTCATCCAAATAAATAATTAATTATATAAATCATATTCAAATAAATTAATTCTCCATATTATAAAATTATTGTTTGAATTTCATCCAAATAAACTTTATAATAAAATGTGTATTTAATTGCATCCAATACAATTATTTTATTCCCTCATAAATTTAAACATTTCAAATATTTCTTTCAACATATTTGATCTTGTTGGTCCATGGCGAGCTAGCAAGGGGATCTTATGGACCTACAGATTATAAGCCTCAATGATCTAAGATTAATTAATTAAACTCTTTAATTAAATTAACCTTCATTCATTAACTAAAAGGAAAACTACTATAGACCCATAGTTGAACTATTATGCAATGTAGGACAAGTTGTGTCCATGGATATAATCAATATAAGCAAGTTGATCCTTCACGAGTTGTTTATAATTGTAGTTGGGTCATAATGTCCATTTCACTCCTATAATTATCTCTTTTCCTTAAGTACCACCAATTTCTCTAATGAACAATTTGTTCATGGTTGAACTATAAACTAAGTCCCTCTCGAGTTAGTGAAGGGTGCAGCCTCTTATTCAAGACACGAAATCAACACTTAAGGGAAATACTGGTGTACTTACCTTATGCAAGAGGCCTCTTATTCAAGATGCGAAATCAGTATTTAAGGGAACTACTCATCTACTTACCTTATGCGGGAAGAAGTGAATTTCATCTTGTGAAAATATGTTCCCATCTCCCCATTTAGCTAAATCCCTAAAATGGTAGGTTTATTGAGTCAAGAACTCGAGCCATTCTCACCCATGAAAATCAAAGGACCGGCCTGATAGACAGGAGTTCATAAATCGATAAGAATTAAGATCGAATTGCACATGATCATCCTATGAAATATTAATCTCATCAATTAACGAATTTACAAAGAGAGATTAAATATTTCGCAATCTGCTTTTGTATAAACTCTTTGTATAGGATATCCCCACTCACATGTCTCCAATGAACGAGTTGGATCAAACCATTTGTAATGATTACAAAATGGGTCGCATCCATAGTGTCACAAGAATAAGGCACCCAACCTTATCCATATACGATAGACATTTAGGTTATTTCTTGAACATAATGCACCTTTGATTTTTCTGGTTAAGGGATAAATTAATATTGCATAATTAATAATTAAATTAATCAACTAATAAATTACGAGGCTTTAGGGCACGAATCCTAACACGACCTACATTGATGTCCCTTATTGAGTAGGGTATCGTAAAACTGCTTGTGTCTTTCATCTTTTCAAGAATGATGTTATTGAAGAATGTGTTGCATTCTTGTGTTAGCGCGACAATTTCAAATTCTCCGAGTCTCATTTTCTTGGACAAGATATCTTTAAAAAATTTAACATAACTCTACATTTGTTCAAGTGTTTTTACTAGTGGTATGTTAAGGTGGAGTTGTTTGAATACGCCAACAAAGGGTCTAAGTTAGCTTTCATCATTCTTTTTCTTCATTCTTTGAGAAAAAGATGATGGTGGAAGCAAATGAAGTGTTCATCGCAGGGTATATGATGTCGGCGTTTAACCATTTAATGATTTCTATATGATGCCGGCGTTTAACCATTTAATGATTTCTTTTTTAACGACCTCTTTCATCGTAGGGTTCAGTCTGCGTTGAGGTTCTATCGAGCCTTTCTGGTTTTCTTTGAGTCAAATTCTGTGCATGCAATACGTCGGGCTAATACCTCTGATATCTGTGAGCGTCCATCCAATCGCTTTAATATATTTCTTCAAAATATTGAGCAGCACATTTTCTTTTTCTTCCGGTAACGCAGAGGATATTATTACTGCCAAGGTTTCATTTTGGCCAAGGAAAATGTACTTCAAATGATTTGGTAGAGTCTTTAGCTCCACTGTAGGTAGTTGCTCTAACGAAGGTTTCTGTGTTTTTCTCTCTTCATTCAAATTCAACTTTTCTTCATTGTTCATTGTCTCTGTTATTACATGGTGGGTTTCTAAGGATGCTGTAGCATCCTCTCTTTCTTCGTTTTCTTCTTCAAACTCTAAATCTTCATCGCAAGTGTGTTCATCATCGGAATCTGATAGGCCTTCATCTTCTGGAAACTTCATTGCCTTGATAATATTAAACTTGAGCTTCTTTCCATTAATGCTCATTGTGATCTCTCCCTTGTACACATCTATTTGAGCACGACCAGTAGACAAGAATGGTCGTCCCAATATGATTGGCACATCTTTAGCCGCTTCATAATCTGGAATGATGATGTCTACAGGTAGAATGAATTTGTCGATTGTGACCAAGACATTCTTCAATTTTCCTTCAGGGTGTACCAGGGACCTATCTGCAAGCTGGACAGTTACCGTCGTAGGGGTCAGCTGTCCTACATTCAATTGTTTGAAGATTGAAAGGGGCATTAAATTTATTCTTGCCCCAAGATCGCATAATGCTTGACCGATGTAGATTCTTCCTATTGAGTAGGGTATCATAAAGCTGCATGGGTCGTGCATCTTCGGTGGGATTATAGTGTTTGATTCTTGTGTTAATGCCACCGTGGCAAATTTTCCTATGCTTCTCTTCTCCGACACTGTATCCTTCAAAAACTTGGCATATATCAGCATCTGCTCTATCGCTTCTGTAAATGGAATATTGATGTGTAGTTGTTTTATTATTTCCCAGAAGCAATGATACTGACCTTCATCGTTTTGCTTCTTTTTCAGTCTTTGAGGGAATAGAGGTAGCTGTACTTTCACTATTCCATGGTCTGGATGTTTAGAGGTGGTCGCAACTTCAAGTTCCATAATCTCAAGCTCCACTGACTTAGTTTGCGTGAACAGCTTCTTTGATTCCATCGCATTTGAATTGGTCCTGCTAGGCTCCTTCCTATCTTCCACTGGCGTCTTTCCACTTCTCAGTGCCAAGTGTTCTTTCCCTGTGTTACCCGGGTTGCGTGGGAGCTCGGTTGAGCTCGGTAGTGTCCCCTGTAATCTATTCTTAAGCTCTCCTACAATCTATCCTATTTGGATTTCCAAGTTGCGGATGGAAGTCGCCTGGTTCTTGAGGACGGTCTCATTCTTTACGATGTACTGTTTTAATAGGTTCTCTAGAGAGGATGATGGTGGTGTTTGAGAGCTGCTGGCTTGTTGTTGTTGTTGACCATTAGTTCTTTGGAAAAATCCTGGTGGTCCTTCTTTTTGTGCCATAGGTTGATAGCCTTGTTGTTGGTTATTTTTCCAAGCAAAATTAAGGTGGTTTCGCTACCCGAGGTTGTACATGTTTGAAAAAGGGTTGTTCTTGACAAAGTAGATTGACTTCGGATTTCATGGACACTCTTCAATTGAATGCAATTCTCCACATGTAGCACAGCTGGTGTTTGTCTATTCTATCGCGTTGACTTGCCCTCTTTGTGTTCTGGGATTGTTTATTGCGATGCCCTGTAACAAATTTATCATCACATTCATCTTATTTTGCAAAGATGCGATAACACCATTATTTACGTTACCTTCTCTGGGTTTTGCTCTCTGATCGCTTTCTTGCCAATCTTCATAGTTTTTCGATAAGCGATCAAAAATGCTCTTTGCCTCATCATAAGTCTTGTCCAGCAGACCGCTTGCTGCTACCGCATTGGAAGCTATCTGCAATGCAGGATTTAGTCCATGATAGAAAATCTCCATTTGGAGGTAATCCGACAATCCATTGTGTGGGCAGTCGAGCACTAATCTCTTGAATCTCACCCACGGTAACTGAGCGATTCATCTTCTTCTTGTTCAAAATTGGCGATTAATTTCCTCCTTCTGGCATTCTCTATAGGAGGGAAATACTTCTTCATAAACTTCTCCACAACTTGTTCCCATGAAGTTATCACTCCTGGTTAGAGGGAGTATGCCCATTTTCTTGCTTTATCGCATAGTGAAAATGGAAATAGCGTGAGTCGAACTTCTTCAGCGAAGATATTAAGGAATACAAAAGTGTTACAAATTTCAATGAACCTTCGTAGATGGGCGTGCGGATCTTCACCAGGACAGCTTCACCATGCCGTCCTCCGAACTGTCCTGCTGTCTATATCATTTATAACATTACCAGCTTCATCTCGAACCTTCATCCATCCAATGTTGGTCTTATGATTCTTGGGGAGAAATCATACAAGTTTGGTGACGCATAATCCCTGATGGATCAATTGCGATCATTTTCCAGTAGGATAGGATTTGCCATTATGTTGTTCACATTTACAGCTCTTTCTTCAGGTTATTCAGCCATTCTATGAGTTCTTCCTTGTTGTCTACGTCTATTTTTCTATCGTGTGCAAAATGTTCTTTCAATCTCTGGGTCGTAGTTGGGCTCAGAAGGGCATCCTTCGCTCATGCGATGCTTGCTTCTTTCTTTACCGAAGGAATGGCAATGCACAAAGGTCAAAAGCTACAAAAAAAAATCAAAGAGGTTTGATGTTAGCGCAATTTATACCGTAGTCCCCGGCAACGATGCCAAAAAATTGATTCACAAAATTGCGGTGTTCACTTATAACATTCATTCACAGAATTTAAGATCAACGCAAACTGAGACTGGAATGGAAATAAATTCAACTAGGCATGAAATTAACGCAAGCTGGAATTGAAGTAGAATTAAATTCAAGTAAGTAGGAAAACTAATTTATGAAAGCAATAAACTGATTTAAATAACGCAATGATAAAGCAGTAAAGAAAGCAGTAAAGAAAGCGGTAAAGATAGTGAAAGCGATGCTGTTTAAAGAAGATTCTTTAGGGTTACCACAACTGCATCCCCGCAAGCGATCAGACTTGCCTGCCAATGTCAATTCTGACATTGTTCCTTCCCATTCGATCCAGGGGCTTCTGAATTGCTGGGCAGCGTTCTAGGCGTTCTGTTTCTAAGCTCGGCTGCCAGCTGCCCGACCTGGACCTCTAAGTTCCTTATGGAAGATGCTTGCGATTGCATGATCGCATCATTTTTTTTCTATATACTGCTTGAGCAGAGCTTCCAAGGACGATGAATTCGTTGAGGTGTTGAATGAGGAAGGTTGGTTGTGCAATTGTCTATTTTTTTACTGACTCTGATTCTGACCTTGATGAAAAGTTGGAGGGTTGCCTCGATTCCCAAAATGATTATTCTGCAGATTCCTTTGACCTCCCTAGTCGTTGTTCCCTCCCCAACTGAAGTTGGGATGGTTCCGCCAACCTGGGTTGTTCTGGATGGAGTACACTGTCTGTGGGTTTGATGGGCACATTTCCACTGAATGACCCCCTCCATATTGTACACAACTTATCGCTGCCACTTGTGTTAGCGTATTGGCTTGCGCTGCACCCTAGAGAGGGTTCCTTGATTAATCGCATCCTTTGGAGGAGTGAGGTAACTGTGGCCATTTAGGCGGCCAATGTGGTCATTGTATCAGCAGGTACAATGGTGTTTTCCGTTTTTCTTCACTCTAGGCCTCTTCCTCCATACCCATCATCTACCCAGACATCTGTATTTCACGAAATGCGATCTAAGATGACCTTGGCATAGTGTACATTTTGTCCATAAATCCTCTTGCCGCGGAGGCATCAGCAACAGCTTGCATCAATCTATCCAGGCCATTGTAGAAGGTTTTCATAAGAATGCAATCGGGAATCCCAATATGCAAAAAGTTCTTCACCAATCTTCTGAATCACACCCATGCAGTGCTCAGAGTTTCATTTTCCATTTGCTCGAAATTTAACACGTCCCTTCGTCTTCTTGCATTGACTGCGGGCGGGAAAAATTTCTTCATAAATCGCTCAACCAACTGATTCCAAGAGTTGATTTCATTTAGCTCCAATGAATGAGCCTACCTCTTTGCCTCATCCCGAAGTGTATACGGGAAGAGATATAATTTTATTCCTTCAGGAGTCATGCTAGGAATGGAGAATGTATTGCACATTTCTACGAAGCTGGTCAAATGGGCATGTGGGTCCTCTCCTTGTAGACCTCCAAACTTCCCCACGTTTTGAATCATTTGTAGCATGAGCGACTTAATTTCGAATCTTGCATTCTCCTCCACCGTAGGTCTTGGAATTCCGGGCGAGAAGTCGTATAAGTTCAGTGTCGCATAGTTCCTCATGGGAATATTGCGATCGACGGCCAAAAAAAATGGGTCTTGTGCCGGCCAATTTATTCCCTATTTCCCCTCGGGGCTATCATTGTTGTTTGCCATGTTTCTTCTTCACCTTGTAAGATTCTGGCGTGCTCTCGCGTGAAAGGTTCACTCGATCTCTGAGTCGGCGTCGAATTCTGATTCAGTCCCAGTACTCATGCACTGTCAGCCTGCTCTCTACGTAAACAGACAGTACAACAGAGATCGGTCCTACAAAATACCACAAAAATATTCAACACTTAAAATTGCCAATCCCCGGCAACGATGCCAAAAAACTTGTGATGATTTGAAAATGATTGACGAATTTAAGTTTTCTATCCCCGGCAACGGCGCCAAAAACTTGTAATGCTTGTAATTTGATGATGATTTGATTTGAATTTAGGTTGCTGACTTATGCGCTTTGTGATAATAATAATATGCGATACTACATTCTAAATAATGTATGTGGTGATGCTAAGATGCTTTCAGAGTATGCGCTCATGTAGTGTGCACGTGTCACAAGTTTTCTTACGCTGGAACCAAGTATAATTCCAATGCAAGTTTCTCAGAGTGATCTGAGGTCGAACATGGGGATTGTGGTGATTAATGCGATACTGATGTGGTATATGCGACTGGGAAACATAAAGAATAATGAATTGATTTGAAAAGTAAAATGCGGTAAGCAGTAAAATGCGATAATGAAAGTAAAGCAATGATAAAATAAATTGCGATAATAAAATGTGGTGATAAGTAAAGTGCGGTAAAACAAATTGTGGCGATAAAATAAGATGCGGTAAAAAAATAGAATGAATAAACTATTAAATATACAAAGTGAGGACTGGCTGTGAAGATGTGCAAAAGTATCTGATGAATACGGTGGCAAGTCTTATGAAATGTGTCAGAAAGAGAATGGGTTGAGGGAAAGGACATCGCAAGTTCATCAATCTTATTGAGGACGCAACTAAGGTTCCGCTTTCCCTTGGTTTACACCTTTCAATGATCGACCGCGTTCCCATATGTCTATGGTGAAACAGGGATGAACGTGATGAATGCAAGGTCTGTCTCTTATACACATCTAGATGTGTATAAGAGACAGGTTTCCATCTCTGAAAATACTTCTCGCTTTAGTTAACGCATTCTTCCAACCTTCTTTCAAGAGGCGGAATAACATCTTCACTTCTGCTCTCACAGGGGATGATGCCGTTGAGCATGCTTTAGCTAAACTTAGCCAATTTCTTCAACAAAGAATAACTTACTCGCTTAATCCTTCCCCTTACCCTGGGATTAGTTACACATGATGAAGAAAATGGATGATGAATGTATGGAGAATAACAGAGAAATGACGATGAATACGATAATGATATTAAAATCTAAGGATAAGTGTTTGTAGATAGTGAATGAAAGATTATAGATGAACATAGTAGATGAATAGAAAATGAGAACAAATACGAAAATAGTGTCAATGTGTTGACACGAATCCCGATCGGAGATGATTTGCTTGCTGGCGTGTGGTAGAAATAGAGTGGAAAGCTTCCCTCTCAAGCTTGTTTTCCATGTAGAAGTGATCATTGCACAGAACTTCTTCTTCGGGAATGGAAATAATTGCTTGCTCTAGAGACTTACCTCTCGGTCTTGTCTCGTCTTTCTCCCCGGATTTCTATAAATTGTCTCTTCAGACCAGCCTTCTCTCTTTGAATTTGATGTAGCTATTTATAGACCTTGACACCTTCTGTATCAATGGTCCCGCTCTGAAAAGATGATTTTTCTTGTTATGGCTTGGTGGAAACGTCCGCTCTGCTCCACGTTCAATTTGTCAGAATCATACAACAGAAAAGCTGTACAATTTTAGAAGTCCTTACGAATGCGTCGCTCTTTACATCTACGATCGATCGCCGCATGCAGTGTAGTTGCTTTGATCATTTTATCGATTGCCGCATGTGGTACAAATGCATTGATCGTTTGCGTCCATGATCAACCGTCGCATGCGCTGCAATTGTGTTGTTCTTTTTCGTTCTCGATTGCCCGCCGCATGTAGTGTGAATGCGTTGTTCATTTTTCTCCTCGAGCGATTATCGCATGCGGTGACCTATTTCCTGCAAAACAAAGACTTGGAAATTTCATTTTGCCATCACAATGGGGTTAGCGGGTGTGCTTACGACACTTTACAATTTTCGGGTTTCTAAATCAATTTCTATACGGTCGATGCAACTTTTCCTTCTTTTTGTCACATAATCTAAATAAAACGGTATAAATAACTTGTGTTTCTACAAGTTATCACTAGCTAAGTGCTTCTCAACCCATTTAGAAATTTAGCTACTCATGCTTGGTATGGAGAGATTGAACATAGATTGAAATGAAGTTTCCATTTTCTACAAATAAAGTACTGAATACAAAATAACAAATGGATTTGAGCGATAACAAGCCCGGTAAGCAATGTATTGCTTCTCGTGGCCTTTTACACTGCTGTTTATCACTTCAACTCTGTTCTAGTTGTGGATTTTTGCTCTCGCAAGGGTTGGCCCTCTCTCCTTTGTATTACTTTTCGGTGGTCTCTCGATCTGTCCGGGAGCAATTTCTCTCGGCTTTGCCTCATCTCCTTTCTCTCTCCATCATCTATGTATATGTATAAGTATGTGCGGGAATGGAGTAACTTGTTTCTCTCTGGTGGCCTTCAGTATTTATAGATTTCAAGGTGAAGCAGCTTTTCTTACAAATGATTGCAATGATGGGCGGGATTAATTTCCCTACTCTGTTGTGCCATTTAAAAGTCACCGAAAGTTCAATGTACTTGCTACGGTGTGGCTTTTAACGACTTGTCAACTAAATTCGGAATTGATCGTTATCAGCTTTACGCCCCATCACATTTTATTATGTGGTCGCCTTGATGTAAGGTCTTTATGGGATCACCTTTTCAAGAAAACTTCTCACGATCGCATGACTTGCGATTGCAACTTCAAGTGTGCTGTCACATTGTGCCTTTGGATCGCAATTTCATATGCGCCATTGCATTGTACCTGCACAAAATAGGTAAATTAACTGCTTTTGTGCGATGAGCACTCGCGATCGTAATTCCTTTTAGTTCGGCACCTTCAAACATGTTATTGCCTATTTTACCATCACTTTCTCTCATTGTTTTACTTATTTGAGTTGTAATAACTTGTATTTCTACCAGTTATCACTGATTAGACCTAACTCTCCTTCGGAAAGTTCTCTCAACTTTTGGGTCAAATACGAAGTTTGACTGTGTATCGTCACTCATATGATGTTTGTAGCATTGTCGGCTAAAATGTGAAATACGTCTTCAATCAAGGTTGTGCCTGTGGAAATCAAACAAAATTCAAACATTAATCAGTTCGCAAAGTCCCTAGCAAGGATGCCAAAAAATTGTTTGTACTCATGCAATATTGATTAAATTGATTAATTCACTTTTCTATCATTATTTGATGTATACAAGTTTTCTCTAACCATATCCAAGTATAAGCCTGATTAGAGTATTCTAGCAGGTGCAAGAGTCGAAAACAGGGGCTCGTAATTGATAATTAAATTTGAACTTAATGAATGATAGTTAACAGGTGAGGTTCGATTAATGAGTCGATAATAGTTTGTGCAAAGAAAAATTGAAAATTATTGAAAAGCAATAAAAGAGGTGGTAGAAAAGTGGTTGATGGTGTAGTGTAGGTGTGCGTCGAGTGTGGGAGTGAGATATTTTGATGGTGAAAATGTAGCCCAAATAAAGCAGTGTATGTATAAGGAAGATTCGGTGAATAAAGTAGGGTTGAGAAGATTTGTTAACATTCATCCGTGTTATACATAAGCTTTCGTCCATGTCCTTAATTTATCCAAATGAAATGATCACCTCTCGGTGTTTATGTCACATTAATCTTATCTCGAAGACGCATGCTTAAGCTATAAATGGACAAATGGTTATCTTTATCTCTAATGCTACTTCTTTTCTTGTTTATTGATTTCTACAGCCACTTACTCTCTCAAGTGGTTAGCCATTTCTCCTTAAATCAATTGATCAGAGGACTTCAAGCAATAAATTAAGCACACATTAAACAATATGAGCTTCAACTTATGCAAAACTCTAAAGAATGTTATTTTACTCTTCTCAACCCATTAGAAATTTAACAACTTTTGATGTAGGAGAATGAACACATGGATGAATGATAGATGTAATATCCCAAAATTCAAGAAAATTTAAGTTAGTTATCTAAAAGGGCTACTTGCAAACATAGACTATTGGGCCAAACTAATTGTAAATATAGCATTAACCAAAACAAATTATAAATATAGACAAATTAAGTACAGTCCATACAAAAAGACTAAAAAGCCCATGGGAATATAATGGGCCCACGACCCGTGTTCTCTGTTTGAAACATGTCAGTGATAAGTTTTTTTTTTTTGAAAGGTATCATAATTAAAGTGTGGGGTGGGGTAATCGAACCTCAGCCCTCGAGATCGATAGTACAAGCACTATGCTAGTTGAGCTAAGCTCTTGTTGGCTGTCAGTGATAACTTTGACATTGATAGATTTCAATACTTTAAGTCTATAAGTTATCAGCTCCATAAATGATAAACTTGAAGTGTTTAGTTTGTTAACTGAAGTGGTTATTACTATTCTAACAGATTGACAATTATGGAAAGCAAACAACAACAAAAGGGGTAAAAAAGAACCTTAGAAGTTGAAGAACCATCAAGAAAAAAAAAAGATGAAAAAAGAGATGGTATTATCTATATATTTACTATATATCTATTTCTAAGTTCTTAAGAATATTTATAACATATATTTTCTTTTTTGTTTAAATAGGCAAAAAAGTCACTAAAAAAAGTTGGAACTCCACTTTGAAAGTCACAGTTTATGTCAAGTTGGAAGTCATAGACCATATTAGGGGGTTTACATTCTACGTGTCTATCTATATTTAAGGAAGGACCATTTTGAAATTTTCTAGGTTTAAAAATGTCCAAAGTACCTTTACAACTTCTAGCACATTTGATTAGAAAACAATGTGTCTCTACTGATAATAATGTTCTTTTTTTCAACATTGAAAGTAACATGGTAGAGTTTAGGTTGAGGGATTTTTGTTTGATTACTGGATTAAATTGTGATGAATACCCTGTTGAATATGTTTTAGATGAAATTGAAGAAAAAGATTTAGAAATTATACAAGAATTTTTTAGAAATTATACTAACTTCACTAGGAAAAATGTGAATTTTGACTATTTTTCTAATCACTACAGTGATGAAAGAAAAATAGCAAAACTTGCCAATCTTTATTTGCTAGAAAACTTGTTGATTCCATAACAATGTCATAATTTTATAGATTGGAAGCATGTCAAGATGTTGAATGATGAGGAGAAGTTTAGGAATTATCCATGGGGAAGACTGTCTTATAGTCTTACTGTTGAGTTTTTTAAGAAATCTATTAAGAGTAAAAACAAACCAGCTGCTTATTTGCAAGGATTCCCCGTATTTTTAGCTTATTGGGCATATGAAATACTTCCTAAACTTTCTAAGGGGTTTGCAAAAAAAAAAAAGAAAAGAAAAAAGAAATGGCTTTCCAAGAATCTTCAATTGGGAAATAACAAAGCAACCAGATTGGCAAGATCTTAATGACAACATCTTCTCAAAACGAAATGTTAGTCTAATTTTTCCATTATTAATTGTGATACAAATCTATCAATGATATTGGTCTATCAGTGATAGAAGTATTATATCTATTGAAACACACAAATAAATGTAGGAAGGAGTCTATCAGCAACATAGTTTATCAATGATAGACCAATATCACAAATAGATAGACTATATCAGTGATATTGGTCTATCAGTAACGGGGTCTATCAGTGATAAGCCCATATCACTGATATGATCTCATTAAACTATGTCAATGATAACTCCTAGCTATGATTATCTTAGTATTTCAAATCTCACAAAAAGAATGTATTTTGTATACAATACTAATTAAATATTATGTTTTTAGCTCCATTTAGTTCCTATTGTTGCATCAAAAGAAGAAATGGCATCATAATACTTCAAAAAATATATGGAAATGGAGGAAAAAAGATTGGAGGAAGGAGAAAAGTGTTGTAGAAAAAAGATAAAAGGATTGGAGAAAGAATATCTTCTTTACAAAAAGATATTGAAGGTCTTAAAAGGAAACACAAAGAAGATGTTGAAGATCTTAAAAAAGAACAAATGGAGATTTTCACTTTGTTACATTCTCTAATGGAAATTATAAAGAAAAGTGAAAGACAAACTCAAGAGTGCTTTAACAAGAATCATCCTCCATCTATGAGTCTAGAAATGATAGATGTCGATGTTGATGCTAATATTGACAAAGTAGTTGAATATGCAACTACTTGTGCCAAGGAGAAAGAGGTAAAATTATTAAAGCCTTCTAGTTCTTTACTTTTTTGTTTTTTTCTAATGATATACTAATATCTACAGATGCATGAACAAAATCATGAAAAAGAGAAGGAAATAGAATAAGCCACTATTGTTGAAGGAAAAAAGGTACTCATCTAGTTAAATAGTAGATTATTGCTATTATGTTTTATACTTCCAAGTGTGCTGCTCATTAAAGGCAACCAGTGATAGGTTTGTATCGCTGATAGAATGTTGTAACCTTCTTATTGGAGTCCAATAGTAACATAAAAAAAGTATATTGACATCTACAATTTTATGCATCGCTACATTTATATAATATATTACAGAAGATTGAAGACAAGGAGGAAGCAGTGAATGTACATGAAAAAAAGGTAAAAAAAATGTTGCATGAAAAAGCAAAAAAAGTGAAGGTATAACAATTATCACATTCCTTGTATTTCTTTATGATTTTTAGATTCAATATATATTTATAAAATTATAATTAAGTATTGACATTTCAAGTTATTGAACAAAAGGAAAATACAATGACGAATGTTGAAAAATGTTAGACTAAAAAGACAGCCTAAACCGTCAAAGAAGATGTTTGAGAATGCAAATGACGAGAAGATTGCAAAAGAGAAAAATGATGAAAAGGACCAAAAGAATGCAAAGGACAAAAAGAATGTAAAAGACGAAAAGAAAGCTTCTCCAAAACAATCAAGACATTCTCCTAGAATCAAGGACATTGCCCCTAGTTTTGACCTAAAAATCTCTCAAGTGTAATAATGTAGTTGTGACTTAGTTTAATGTTGTGGGTATTAGACCTTAGTTTTTGTGGATAAGGGATATTAGTGGAATATAGTATATGGCTATCAGTACTTGAATATCGTGGGATGTGGGATATTATACCCTAGCTTTTGTGGATACATTAGTAGTATCAGTGATAGAAACATATCTGTAATAGAAACGATCCATGATAGAATTCATATGTAGTTCATTTTGTCATATAAATATAGGAAATTGTTGGATTGTTAGTTGAATTAGTGCAAATTATATCCATTTGTGCTTCTATTTTTATAGTTGTAAGGACCAAAATCTTGTAATTATGTAATGAGAGATAAGTGATATATCAATGTCAATGACGAACCAATATTAGTGATAGAAATCACAGTGACATTGCTTGAAATTACTCACAAAAACTTCATATGTAGTTCTATTTGTCATATAAATATAAGAAATTATGTCCCTTTCTGCTTTATATTTTAAAGTTCTAAGAACTAAACTCTTAGTATTATGTAATGGATGCTCAGTGATTGATCAGTGTCAATGATAGACCAATATTAGTGATACAAAGTAGAGTGACAATACTTGAAATTGAGGTTACTTTCTTTGTATGTACTTGATTTTGCGTTTTATTACATAGAAAATTCTATATTTTGTATTGAGAAAAAGTACAAAGGACTAAATTTTGTACTTTTAAGTGACATTACTTCACATTGAATAAGAAGAAAAATAAATATATATAACTATTGGCAAAAAATAGGGGAAAAAAGATTCTATATTTCTCAAGTTGAATGTTATGTTTGTATGAACAATATAACAATCAAACCAATGGTAAAAATGGCGAACCCTACAACATTCTAAAAATGTTCGCAACCTACACATTTACATCATAAAGATCACATTCATAGTAAATGTTGCATCATTGTATAAATGGAGGAAATTTACACGTTCTACGATTATGACCAACACGACGACAATGACTACACTTTGTCTGACCTTTTTGCTCGCCAATTGATAATATTCTTTGTTTTCAAAGTCAGCCTGCTGGACGTTTAACAATTGGAGGTAATATACTCATATCAATTCCTATAGGCTTCCAATTAGCATGGTTCCCAACTGGACGAACAGAACCAACATAACATGAAATCAAGGTGCTTGTCAAAGTATACTTACGAACAAATGAGTAAGTATCCATGTTGCATCCACGAATAACAATAAGTACATGGGCACATGGAATTACATCAAGATCCCAAACACGACAAGTACATGATTTGGAATCTAAATGTACCATAAAATGATTGCTTTTATCAATTACTTGAAATTCGACATCATTAATTGCATTAACCAGAGAAAAATGACACAGAGACAATAAATTAATTAAGATCCAACTACCTGTGATAGAACTCAATCATTGACAAATTGTGCTATATTACCCATGAAAACAAGTAACTCATACCGTGAAGCTTCTTGATATCTAATGTTGTGTTCATAATTTCCCCTCAACCCAATTAGTCAAAATAGATTTCATACAATATGCAGTTTTACTTTTATCATAAACCATTTTTAAAGTAACTGTCTGATTGAATCGAGTAATGATGTCACAGATAAATCCCTAAGCTCTTTTAGAACTGCATTTAAATATTCTAAAATGTTTGTAGACATCATCTAATATCTTCTCCTTCTACAATATGCACGAGCCCACTTCTCAAAACCAACATTACTAAGATAGTCTCGTATGTGAGGATATATAGCCTCCATCCATCTCATATTCAATTCAAAATCAGCAATAGTATATGTTTTTCCACATCTAAAAACATATTATCGATAGAAGAGTCCTTATATGTCAACTTCAAACTTCTCAAAAGGTATTGCAAACAAACACAATATTCAGCCGTTGGAAAAACATTTTGAACACCTTTTGGAATACTTAAATGTCGATCGAATATAATAACTAAACATTCTTGATCCCTTAAACTTCTCTTCATATTATCAAAAAAATCATCTCCATGATGCATCATTCTCGGAGACTACAATACAAAAGAAAAGAGGAAAAATCTGATTGTTATCATCAATTGTTGACGTCGTCAAAAGAGTTCCACCATATTTACATTTAAAAAAGATATCGTCAACTGATATCTTTGGCCTACAATATTTCCACCCCTTGATACACCATCCAATTGCCATGAAACAATACTTAAAATGTCCCTCAAAATCAGTTTCATATGTAGTGCATGAACCTGCAGTAAGATTTTTTTTTAAAAAAAAAAAGATATATCAAAGAATAATTACATTCTGTTTTACATTAGATCTATCACTTATAGACCAAATATCAGCGACAGACCAATGATATACTCATTTACTATAAAACCTATCACTGATAGACCAACATCATTGATAGATCATATCGGTTAAACAAGTCTATAAAATATTGATTACATACTCATTAAAAGCTTGATTGATGATATATAAAGGATAGCAGGAAAAAACAAACCTAGATTCATTCTTTTAACTTCGTAGAAAATGTTGGGATCAAGGCATAAGATTCCTTTGCATCACCATTCAATGACTTCATAATATATTCTTTCGCCCTCCAAGCTTTATAGTAGCTACATTTACCCAAATTTAGTACGCATGAGAATCATAATATCATATGGAGTCAAACGGTCACAATGGCTAAAATCTTTTATCATACAATCACCAATCAATGATGAAGATGCTTGTCTATGAGAAGTTTGAATAGCATTTATAAAGCAACTATGATTAGCAATATACTTCCTAAGTTTCCATTATTCCCCACCCTTATAACGAGATGCATGAACATACCATTCACAATCTTCTTGGGAGCACTTCAACACAATTACTTTAGAATTTGATCTCATAATCTTGAACTCAAAGTTGTTCTTTATAGCTATGTAGTAAAAAGACTTTGATACTATTTCCTTACTAGCAAACATATCCTTCTTTTTCAAATCAAATGTAGAAGACAAGCTACTAATATCAACATCTGTTAGGATGTTAAAATCATCACTAATAGGAGAAGAAGAAGACACAACACAAAAAATTATCAAATCCACTATTGGAAACTCCTTTTAAAAGAATATCAGTAGCATGAATAACTAATAGATGTCTTGTACTTTGTTCTTTAACTAAATTCAAAAACCAAGAAACATCGTTGTCTTCATGAATTTCAACCACAGTTTGAATTTCATTGATACCAAAATCCAATAAGATTGATAATTGTATTGAAGAAATAGATGCATCCAATTGAATTTCCTTTAATATCAAACTCACAAAACTCTCAAAACACATAATCTCATCAATCAATATGCCTTTAGTCTTGTAATTCAAGTAATTATTTTTATTATCTCACTGTCTGCTATGAAACACCACTATTGCAAGTTTAATCATATTTCCAAATCACTGCAAAAAAAAAAAAAAAAAAAAAAAAAAAAAAATTAAACTCATGAAATTATAAACTAGTAGAATAAATAGAAAACAATATCTATAAGTGAACTAATATCATTGATACACTATGATATATATCAATCATTAGTAGACTAATATCAGTGATAGGTTCATGACTATTGATATTAGTGATAGGAAGTTCATGACTACTAATATCACTGATAGGAACTTAATAGGTAAAAAAACCTAAATATAAACTAAACAGAAATTATGTTATGAACACTCAAAGAAAAAGTTAAAGAAGATCACACTAGAAAACTGAGAAAATTGAATAAAAAACATAGCATACTTCAAGTAAAATCAATGAAACCTAAAAAAGAAGAAATCGAATACCTAGACATCCAATCAAAAACAGAGTAAGAAATCGAATACCTAGACATGGGAGAAAGAATCGCAGAAGAAAATGATGAAACCATACAAAATCGAACATAGAAAGAAGAAATCGTGAGCAGAAAACCTCATAATCAAGCGACTACCAATGGAAAAGATGTACTTGGAAAAAGCATATTAGCTCGACCAAAAAGAAGATGAAACCTCAGAAGAAGAAGCGGCATTGTGGAAAAACACAAAAATAAAACGAAAACGATGAAGAAGAATGGGAATAATGAAGAAGAAGGGGGACGATGAAGCCCCACTGTGGAAAAAGATAGAAAGAAAGAAAACAGATAATAAGTTGGGCGATGAGGAATTAGGGGGAAAATAGGGTTATTTTAGGAATATAAAAAAAGAGGGTAACGTGTTTAAGGTGATTTAGAAAATCATTTATATTTTCAAATAGTTTTAAAAATTGATATATATTTATTTTTTTAATAAAAAAACACCTGCTACAAATTTTCTATCTAAAATTATTGACTTTTAGTTTCCCTTTCATTTTTAAAAACTGGAATTAAATTGAAATAATTTAAAAGCTTTTATTGGTTAAATTGAATTTAGTTGGTTAGATATTCGAACTAATTATCTTGAAGATATTGAATTTTGTCTCCATTTGATTTTGAATTTTGGAGCCAACTTAAATAAGTTAAGGAGATAATTAATTTTATGTGGTCTTAAATTGATTTAAATATTTGAAACAATTTAATTTGTGTCAAATTGATGGATTTTATGCCATTTAATTTTGGTTTTTGAAGCCTAAATTAAGGTAATTTGAGAAGTTAATTGATTTATTGATTTAATAGAATCTTTGAAGATTTTGGAGATATTGTGATAAAATATTTTATTTATCTTTTTAAAATTTGATAAAAAAAATGAAATAATTGTATTTTTTTTAAATTAAAGGAGAGTGAAAAGAGGCAGAAAATCAGAGAGAAAGCAATTCCGTTTTTTAACGATAGCTTCCATAAACTTATCGATAACTGAAGTTTGAACCCTTAGATCGTGCTGAAATTCTGTCAGTTTGTTCAGGACATATAAAGTTTTATTTTGAATGGTTGGATCGTTGTTTAATCTATGGTTTATCTGTAATCACTACTAAATAAAATCTGTAAATTTGAAAATTCCCCTTCTCTCTCACTCTCGCAAACCTCCTCATGCAAGACCTTCACTACCAGCCGTTAGCCTAAAAAAAATTTTTCGTCTGATAGCAACACTTGTCATCTGTCTATGGTTGCCACCGCCGCTGGCGCCATTGTCACGGGAATTGATATCTTGGGCATGTTATTTGGTGTTTTATGGATTTTTTTTTTAAGATCTTGAATACCCATATAATTTTGGTTTTAAGTTTTGACTCACCCATATTGGTTTGATGTTGAAATTAGATTTTACAGACACTAAAGGTGCTTTTTGATAAGATTAAAATTGTTAGACGTCCATTTTTTGTATAAGGTTTGGAATCTTTGTTGAGAATTTTTGGATACCCAGTAAGTGTTGGCTTAACTTTTGTTTTAATTGTGATTTTTGGAGGTTGGATTAAAAGGTCTAAATTTGTTGTCCATCAAAGTTAAAGGTTGATTTTGGTGATATAGTTGTTGGATTGTGTTGATTTTGAAGCTTCGAAGTGGTTTTGGGATCAAACCACGTGTTGGGTAAGTTGTTTGGAGACATTCGGATTAAGTTGTGATTGGAATTATGTCCTAAATGATGGAATTAATTTTGATTTTTGGTATAGGGTTTGATTCAAGAATTTAAGGATTTTGAGGTGTTGTTCTCCAAATTTAAGATCAATTTCGTGTCAATTTGGGTAAGGAATTGGACCTTGGAACTGTAAATATTTGGCCTTAATAGATGATGTAAATTGGGTGATTGGGAATTTTGGCCTTATTTTGAAAATCCTAATTTTTAGTTTATCACTTAGGACTTGGTTCGTGACCTTTTGGACAAATAAAAGTTAAGGTTGTTTGAGGTCGTATTGACTAAAACTTGAAGTAACTATCATTCTACTTGTTCCCCTTCGAACTAGTCATCCCTACCACTTGGATTGCTTATTTAAGATTACTTGAACTCTTTATTTAAGAATACATAGATTGGTTACTTAAGATTCATGGACTGTTTCTTGATACTGCTAAGACGAATTTGACTAATTATTCTAGACTATTCAGACTGATAATTTATGACTGGTTGAACTGTATGACTTAATTGCATCGACTGACTAGATTGGACTATTTTGTCTACAACGATTATACTGTTGATTGAGGATATATATGAAAATTTACCCCTAAGATAAATGACTATAAAATATAACACAGAATTTATATGAAAACTGATGCATGCTAAGTTATAGGGTTCCTATTAGTTTCTCTTATATGGGCAGATGTACACATATGATTTGTATATGTACACATTATGACTTATTTGTGGACCTTCGGGTTCATGTCTATGATCGATTTTTGGACCTTCGGGTTACACACTATAACTTATTCATGTTCCTTCGAGTTCATGTCTATGTCTGATTTGTGGACCTTCGAGGTACACATTATGACTGATTCATGTTTCTTCGGGTTCATGTCTATGACTGATTTGTGGGCCTTTGGGTTACACACTATGACTGATTCATGTTCGTTTGGGTTTATGTCTATGACTAATTTATGTTTCTTCGGGTTCATGTCTATGATTGATTTGTGGACCTTCGGGTTACACACTAGGATTGATTCATGTTCCTACGGGTTCATGTCTATGACTGATTTTTGGACCTTTGGATTACACACTATGGCTGATTCATATTCCTTCGGCTTCATGTCTATGACTGATTTGTTGACCTTCGAGTTACACACTATGACTGATTCATGTTCCTTTGGGTTCATATCTATGACTGATTTGTAGGCCTTTGGGTTACGCACTATGAATGATTCATGTTGCTTCGGGTTCATGTCTATGACTGGTACATATTCCTTCGGTTTCATGTCTATGACTGATTGATGGACCTTCGGGTTATATATTATGACTGATGCGTGCTCCTTCGGGATCCCAATGACTGATATGATGAGTGTACACCAATGTCTGATAAACTAGCTAACAGATAACCTAGAAGGCCCAGTAGTGGGTCACTTACTGAGTATTTCATACTCACCCTTTCTTCTTTTATGTTTTTCTTTTAGGTAATGACAGGAATGGACTGGCGATAGACAGATGTGACCCATGATAGAGCTATATGGGGACATTAGAAAACGCTTCAGCACATATTTTGTTATTTATTTAGTTATTTAGATTTTTTTTTATTTGAGATCGTAAGCAGATAACATGTTTTATTGTTTTATTTTGAATTATTATTATTATTATTATTATTATTATTATTATTATTATTATTATTATTATTAAAGTGTTTTTTTCTTGGGATCTCAATTAAATGTGTTGTTTATTTGATTTATTTATCAAATATCATTCATGTTTTCCAATGAATTTATGACGGTCAAAATTTTGAATGAATATGTGCATTATGTCATAATGGTCCTTGTCTTAGTACTCGAAAGGTCGGGTCGTTACAATAGATGATGGAAAGCATGATTTATATTAACAATATCAATATCGCAATATCAATATCTTAATACAAATTCAAGAGTCACAAAAGAAGAGATATTTAAGATCATAATGTTGTGTCGTCGGTCACAATCTCTTGCTTCACTTTACTATAATGGAAGGTTGCTTCACTTGTGCCTAGAATAGATGATGGAACTTCAAAGAAGACTAAGCTCTCACTTAGAATTCCTTGAGAAAAGATTGAAGATGATGAATAGTATCGGGCTGGTAAGGGTTGGCCGATGACAAAAGTGGTAGAAGAACGTCCTAAGTGTGTGAAATTGAACTATTTATAGGCATCAACTCAGAATGCTTCATCTTATTTATAATTATTATCTAACACACTTGCATTTAATTTCATGTCCTACTATATCAAACTATCCGTATCACAGGTTCATTGGCTTTGTCGTGTTTGTCTCAAATCAGTTCACAACTTGCACTTTGATTGGACATGCCACTGCTCATGTGTATGTCTTTTTCTATTCTTCATGACTCTCTTCATTGCATGGTTCTTCTTTCACCACGTAGTTAAGTTGGTCTGATCCTTTTATGCATTCAACGGTTGTAGCTTGAGCTTCCTTTGCCAATTTCTACTTCTTTTACATTCAGGTGTTAGTCTTATAATATTTCAAGATAACCAGTATTGTTGTGATGAACACATAGCTTTTTTTTTTTACATGATTTCCTTCTCAAGTTAATGTATTTTCTACTGAATTTTTTATCAATCATTTTAAATAAAGAGCTACAATAACTTGTATTTATACCGATTATATTTATGTTAAAATTAAATCTCAACTATTCTAAATTTAACTATTTCCATTCCAGTTAACCATTATAAATTAACAATTACAATTCTTAGCTAAATCTAACAACTTTTTCCCTACTCCACTCCGAATATAAACACCTTTTCCCACTTAAGGAGTGAGTGCATTATTATCTCACCATACCTTTCCCACTTCTCAAAATATATATGTTATCTTGCATTATTGCACTAATTAGAATTCAATAATGGAGTTTAATCACGATAATATGTAATTAATTATAAACAAGTTTTAGAATTAAGGATTTTTTTAATCAAATCACTTTTAATAAAAATACATAAGTACTTGCAATTCTATTAATACATTTGTTAATTTATTTAGTTCAAAGAAAGTTAAAATAAAAAAAAATTAACATTATCAAGAACAATTTTTTTTATCCATTCACTAAAGTGCAAGGATTATATGTACATTTCATGACCCACAATCTCTAACCAGACTTAGCTGAGTGGAAAATTGTAATGCACCCACCTCTTATTATAAATTTAATTGGAATGGGTAAAGGAAAATTGAGATAGTAATATACCCACTTCTTATTATAAATCTAATTCAGGTGAGATGGTAATGCATCGACTTCTTATTATAAATTTAATTGGAGTGAGATGATAATGCACCGAGTTCTTATTATAAATCTAGTTGGGATGAGATAATAATGCATCCATTTTTTATTATAAATTTAGTTGGAGTGAGATAATAATGCACCCAATTTTTATTATAAATCTAGTTTGAGTAAGGTAGTAATGCACCTATTTCTTATTATAAATTTAATTATTGTGGAAAAAATCGTTAAATTTATCATAAGAAATGTAATCGTTAATTTAATTAGGATGATTAGTTATGATTTGGATTTAGTTTTTACAAACTTACCACCTTTCACTTCTTTTTTATTTTTATTTTAAAAAATTCAACTTTTTCTTAGAAATAGCGTTATAAAGAAAGCAGCTTCTTTAAAAATTACAATATTTTTTATAAATACAGGAAGCTACATAATTTTTTAAATAGTTTTAAAAACTACAATATTATGGGAAAAAAAAGATAAATAAATAAAGAAAGAAAGAAAGTTCGGTCACCCTGACCCACACCTTTTATTTTTAATTTTGTTTAATTATCTTTCTACTTCTTCATTTCTTTTTTTAAAATTTTTGTTGGACATTATAAATAAGTGACAATAACAATGAAAAATCACACAGGTTTTCATTCTAATCTCAAGGTGTATGATTTAGAAACTTAATTTTCTCTTTTCTTTGTTTCTCTTTAGATTGAGTACATTTACCAAATATCAGTATTATTAATGTTGTTTTATAACAATAATGTCTCGAGGATAATATAATATGCTCTCTCGATTATGTTTAACCAACCTAATTTTGTGGGCATTTTTATTATATTTCAGATATATTTAAAGATGGCAGACAATGTTTTTGGTAATCCAATCACAAACAGTACTCTAGAAGCCATGCCTGAATATGAAGGAAAGACAATAACACGTCAAGATAGAGCACATGTGGCACTTAATATGAAGAATGCTCAAGGTAAAGACAAAGCTGCTCAAGACTATGTAGAAAATTTGAGGATAAAATGGGGAGATGGAGTCGCCACTCTTTGTGTAGTTTACAATGCTACTGGTGATACCATAAAGTTTGTTTGCGAATATAGTTGGCATGGTCATATTGGGTCTAGTCCTTACCCATACGAGATTGCAAATGGACAATGGGGAGCATTTCTTCATGTTAAAACTGCTTACGGAATGGCAGGCTCTGCTGGCGCTGTTGTATATCGTGGTCTAAATAACTTTGATACTAGTTGTGATTGGATGGTAGCATGGTCGAATCCATATTATCGAAGTGTGTCAGATAATACGGTCAGTCAATATTTTTTCTAACTCTATCTATTCTTATAGAATTTCAATTATTAATTAAAGTGTGATCGATAGGCATAACATATCAAATAGTAAGAAATACTTAAAAAATGTTATTATTTTGTTTAAATTACCTAAATAAATAGACTTAAATTTCTAGCAAATACACATACACAGGTGTATATATATTCTTTAGTTTTGAATTAACTTCATGTGGTTCTTTAGACCTTATTTCGAATCTAGAAATCTCCTTTTTTTTTTTTTTTTCTTTTTTAACTCGATTTATGATGTCTCCATACTCTATAAAGCATCTGTCAATAAAAAGACACATAACTAGTTTGAAGATAGTGTTTGGTAGAAAAATGTTCATGATTCATAAATTTTAGCTTGAAAATATCTTTTATAAAAAGTTAGTTAACTCGTTGTCCATGTTAGAGAAAATATATTATCCTTCAAATTAGTTTAGTGAAAATTTGAGGCTAAAAATGTAAATATTGAAGTCAAGGGATTAAATTGAAGCAAAATCTAAATTTCAATGGTAAAATTGTACCGCATTGAAACCTAAAGACTCGATTGAAATCATACTCAAAAGTTAAAGCTTAATTGTCTAACACTTTCAAGCTTAGCCCGAGACCAAAAATCGTGTTTTGTACTTGTTTGGGAGTGACACACATGCAATTTGCATTGTTTTCACCATTTGTAGCAGTAGAAATTCATGGTAAATGTACTAATTTTCTGTTAAGAAGTAATTCACTATGTTGTCTGTGTTTTCTAGGCATATACTGAGATTCGTGAAATGGGACATTATGACACCCATGATTATTGGGAATACATCTTTGACTTATTAAATGAATCCGGTCTCGTTCATGCCGACAGTTGGAACAATTGTTTATCAAACGTGTCTACAGGAAGTGATACAAATCCCATATTTGAAGGAATCTTGACTCTCCCGTAGATTTGAATCTTATGAATTTATTAAAAAGATGCTCAAAGCATTATAATCTATGTATTACTAAACCTAGAACTACCCATAAATAATGGCCCGTGGAGCCTTTAGATTGAAGATGTGTGCAGTTAAATCATGTTTTATAGCCTGTAGTTTTTACTTTCATGGAAATAAAATGTTTAAATTTAACTCTAGAACCAAATCAAATTTAGAGTATTTTTTACTTTTGATACGTTCTTAAATAAAGATCGAATATAACGAATTACAAGAAAAGAAATTGAATAATAAATTGGGTGTTAATTTTAGAATTTGAGTTTTAAATTTAATCATGTGCTAAGAAATATTGAATAAAATATATGGAAAAAAAGGTATGGTTAAAATATTATATTTTGATATCTATACTTTGCAATTTATTAGTTTAAGTACCATTATTATTTACGATAAAATTTTGGTCATATAAATTCAATAATCTAAAATTTATCTTTCAAAATTAGTGACAATGGTTAAATAATAATTAGTATCTTTATGCGAGAAAATAAAATAACTGAATGTGAACAAAGTTTATAGAGAAAATTCTAATTAATGTTAAAACGCATATTTAATTTAATAAAAAAAATATATATTAGGATAATTTAAAAAATTAATGTGATTCAATTATATAAATGTAATATATATATGACCCTTGAAACGAAAAAGGAAGGGGAAAATGCACTGTTGACCCAATTAGAAGGTCCAAACTGAAAAAATGTTCCACTTTTTAAAAATCATTGATGATTGACCTTTTGCTGACGACATGCAAAGTCCCAATTACATGCACTACCCATCTTGCTCTCGCTCTTGGCTCTTGGCCGTCTTAGTCTTGGTTCTTGTCTTTATGATTGCATGTCAGTATACGTACAATCAATTTGACAAGTTCATGTAATCATCTATCTCAACCCTCAAATCAATACTATTTTTATCCAATATACTAAGCAAATCCTGTCATTAAACCCAAAAGATCAAAACTTTTCATTCGAGGGTGTTTCCTTCATTGACAGTGTTCTCTTCAATGGTTTTTTTTCCAAGCATGTACATAGAGAACATTATTTACGGGTGTTTGAATAGAATATGGTTCTTGAACGTTTGGTGTGTCTTAACCGTTTAATTTATTTGCAATAACTTGATACCGACATTGCTAGTAGTCTAACTGATGGGCAATAGAGAGAAAAAAGGTAAGAGCGTGAGAGACACAAAGAGCGAAAAACACTAAGTTAATGGCGAGTGAAAAAGAGAGCAACAGGGCGAAAAGAAATGATAGTGAGTGAGTAGCGAGTGAGCGAGACACCTTTTCCCTAATCCACTCCAAATAACAACACATTTTCTCACTTCAACCAAATTTAGAATAAGGAGTGAGTGCATTACTATCTCACCCCACCTCTCCCACTTCTCAAAATATGTTATCTTGCGTTACTGTACTAATTAGAATTCAATAATAGAGTTTAATCACGACAATATGTAATTAATTATGAACAAGTTTTATAATTAAGGATTGTTTTTATCAAATCACTTTTAATAAAAATACATAAGTACTTCCAATTATACAAATACAATTGTAAATTTATTTAGTTAAAAGAAAGTAAAAAAAAAAAAAAAAAAAAAAAAGTCTATTTTGCATCATTATCAAGAACAACTTTGTTTATTCATTTACTAAAATCGCAAGGATTATATGTATATTTCATGTCCCACAATCTCTAACCATATTTGACCGTAGTAGGAAATTGTAATGCATCCACTTCTTATTATAAATTTAGTTGGAATGAGTAAAGGAAAAGTGAGGTAGTAATATGTCAACTTCTTATCATAAATCTAGTTCAGGTGAGATGGCAATATATCGACTTATTATTATAAATTTAGTTGGAGTGAGATGATAATGCACCGAATTCTTATTATAAATCTAGTTGGGGTGACATAGTAACGCATCGCTTCTTATTATAAATTTAATTGGAATGAGTAAAGGAAAAGTGAGATAGTAATATGCCAACTTCTTATCATAAATCTAGTTCAGGTGAGATGGTAATGCATCGACTTCTTATTATAAATTTAGTTGGAGTGAGATGATAATGCGCCGAATTCTTATTATAAATCTAGTTGGGATGACATAATAATGCATCGCTTCTTATTATAAATTTAGTTGGAGTGCGATAATAATGCACCCAATTTTTATTATAAATCTAATTGGAGTGAGGTAGTAATGCACTTATTTCTCATTATAAATTTAATTGTTGCGAAAAAAAAGTAGTTAAATTTAGCATAAGAAGTGTAATAGTTAATTTAATGAGAATGATTAGTTATGGTTTGGATTTAGTTTTTACAAACTTACGACCTTTCACTTATTTTTATTTTAAAAAATTCAACTCTTTCTATGAAATATGTGTTATAAAGAAAGCAGCTTATTTAAAAATTACAATAATATTTTATAAATACAGGAAGCTACATATTTTTTAACATAGTTTTAAAAACTACAATATTAAGGAAAAAAGAAAGATAAATAAATAAAGAAAGAAAGTAAGTTCGGTCACCCTGACCCACACCTTTTATTTTTAATTTTGTTTAATCATCTTTCTTCTTCTTCATTTCTTTTTTTTTTTAAATTTTGTTGGACTTTATAAATAAGTGACAATAACAATGAAAAATCACACAAGAGGTTTTCATTCTAATCTCAAGGTATATGATTTAGAAACTTAATTTTCTCTTTTCTTTGTCTCTCTTTAGATTGAGTACATTTACCAAATATCAGTATTATTAATGTTGTTTTATGACAATAATGTCTTGAGGATAATACAATATGCTCTCTCGATTATGTTTAACCAACCTAATTTCGTGGGCATTTTTATTATATTTCAGATATATTTAAAGATGGCAGACAGTATTTTTGGTAATCCAATCACAAACAGTACTCTAGAAGCCATGCCTGAATATGAAGGAAAGACAATAACACGTCGAGATAGAGCATATGTGGCACTTAATATGAAGAATGCTCAAGGTAAGGACAAAGCTGCTCAGGACTATGTAGAAAAATTGAGGGCAAAATGGGGAGATGGAGTCACTACTCTTTGTGTAATTTACAATGCTACTGGTGATACCATAAAGTTTGTTTGCGAACATAGTTGGCATGGTCATATTGGGTCTAGTCCTTACCCATACGAGATTGCAAATGGTCAGTGGGGTGCATTTCTTCATGTTAAAACTGCTTACGGAATGGCAGGCTCTGCTGGTGCTGTTGTATATCGTGGTCTAAATAACTACGGTACAAGTTGTGATTGGATGGTAGCATGGTCCAATCCATATTATCGAAGCATGGCAGACAATACGGTCAGTCAATATTTTTTCTAACTCTATCTATTTTTATGCAATTTCAATGATTAATTAAAGTGTGATTGATAGGCATAAGATATCAAATAATAAGAAATACTTAAAAAATGTTATTATTGTGTTTAAATTACCTAAATAAATAGACTTAAATTTCTAGCAAATACACATACATAGGTGTATATATATATATACCCTTATAATTAAGCGGAAAATTATAATTAATAATCACTCGAAGAAATAGTTTAGTAGAGCGGGCTAATTTTAGCTCTATTTGTTATATCCATCATCCTAACTATCCAATTTACTTGCTCAAATTTGCCCTTAATTTATATTAGAAAAAGTATTTCCATAATTCTTAAATTTTGGATATAATTTTTATTTGGTCCTTAGTTTCAAAATTTTACATTTCTAGTCCTCTGAAATTTGATTTGAATTAGTCCCCATATTTTAAAATGTCACATTTTTATTGTTGAACTTTGAATTTTGATTTAACTTGGTTCATAGGTTTCAAGATTTGTACTTTTAATTTTGGTTTTTTTTTTCTAAATATTCACTTTTAATCTATGTCGTTAAAGTTGTTGACTTGTTTAACAAAAACTAAAAGAATTATCGTTCAATAAGTTTTACTACAATTTTCATCACTATTAACAATAATTTTAAATTTCACTTCATAATTTTTTTTAATTAATTAAGAGATTAACATTACGATAACTTTTTAAGACTATTATCAAAAATTTCAAAGCAAAACCATTTAACAAATTCGACTAAAATAAAATAAATTTATGAAAATAAAATAACTTTAACAAAACAAATATTCAAATAATTGATTGTTCATGGTCCAAAAATAATACTAAAAAACAATAAATACTTGACGCAAATATTAAAGGTTCTATGTTTAAACATTTTAGGACTTGCACCCTAATCATAAAAAGCTAAGCGGAAACTTTTAACTTACCGAATGACATTGTCATAGACTTTTCTTATTGTGCGTTCATACGTCCTTCCCTTTACTTGAAAACATATAACATAAAAGGATGAGTTATATAAAATATCTAATAGGTGACTCCATTATCTCAATCAAGTTATATATTCACATAACATAAATGCATTCTTATTAGTGGGACATACATACTTTAAGTTATCCTATTAAAGTGAACGATTTAATCAATCATTACACACATCTAGTGACTTGAAGCCATAGCAGTGAACTCATTAGTTCATGATCATCCATTGTATTGAACCTGGAGGTTTACAGTAAGACATAGTAGTGATCCCATAGAAATATGATCATACATAGTAGTGAACCCATCAGCTTACAATCATATATAGTAATGAACCCGTTGACTTATTGGTCATACATAGTAATTAACATGTTGGCTCACAGTCATGCATAGTAGTTATGTTGTTGGAATCTGGTTCCCAATCATACATAACTAGTGTAAGGAGAGGGTAAATCATCACCTATATAACTAACATACAATATACTGCTCGAACGTATATTATCCAAGCAAATTTATTTTTCTATAAATCTTGAATCAAAACCTACGACATAAACCAAATTTAAACTCAACTTTTAGAGTCTAATTTCAATGGCTAATTTATCCTAAATGCCTCCTTGCTTGGTCCAAAACCACTTCCAACCTTCCAAATCAACATATTCCTCATTCAAATACAAAAATATATTGGTTAGAATCCAATTCAAAGCACCCATCGAATTAGAAAGAGTTCTGAAACATTGATGCTTACCAAAAACCACTCAACGTTCTTAGCTTTGCTTGATAGCGGTTTAAACCCTTTCAAATGTCTCATCTTATATCCAGAACATTATGTGTAATCAAGTACTCCATGAAAACCCCACAAAAAAACATCAAATCTTACCCACAACCAAAAATCTGACAAGTAGCAGCAGCAGACAGTGGTGATCAGCGAGCACGAATGCCGATGTGATGTGGCAGTGGCAACCGACGATAGGCGACTGCTGTTATGAGGTGGTTGTGCAGACGGATTAGAGAAGGAGAGTTGTGAGACAGAAAGGAAGAGAGATACAACAATGCTAGAATTTTCTTCCATAACTCTCTTTATAACTTAGGTTCTCCTTTAAATGTAAAGGTTCAAAAGTCCACTACATGAAATGGATCTACTATATATTTTCTCAACATAAAACCGTTGAAAATGTTGTGAACTGCATAAAACGACTAAACGATATGTTATGAGGCCAATTTATTCTAATATTTCAAAATGTCCAATGAAACATCGCTTAGCTTCGCCTCCTTTTCAATCTTGAAAACACCTTTCATAAATCACAAGTGCTACTTTAAAAAACATAGTATCTTGTAATACCCCAAAATTTTGAGGTTAAAAATGTAAATATTGAAGCCTAGAAATTAAATTGAAGCAAAATCTAAATTTCAATGGTAAAATTGTACCGTATTGAAACGTAAAAACTCGATTGAAATCAAACTCAAAACTTAAAGTTTAATTGTCTAACATTTTCAAACTTAGCCAAGGACCAAAATTTGTATTTTGTACTTCTTTGAGAGTCATACACATGCATTTTGCATTGTTTTCACCATTTGTAGTGGGAGAAATTCATGGTAAATGTAACAATTTTCTGTTAAGAAGTAATTCACTATGCTGTCTATGTTTTCTAGGTATATACTGAGATTCGTGAAATGGGACATTATGATTCGCATGATCATTGGGAATACATCTTTGACTTATTAAATGGCTCCGGTCTCGTTCATGACGACAGTTGGAACTATTGTAAATCAAACGTGTCTACAGGAAATGATACAAATCCCATATTTGAAGGAATCTTGACTCTGAGGTTGACTTGAGTCTTATGAACTTATTAAAGAGATGTTCAAAGCATTATAATCTACGTATTACTAAACCTAGAACTACCCATAAATAATGGCCCGCAAGTCTTATGAACTTATTAAAGAGATGCTCAAAGCATTATGATCTATGTATTACTAAACCTAGAACTATCCATAAATAATGGCCCATGGAGCCTTTAGCTTGAAGATGTGTGCAGTTAAATCATGTTTTATAGCCTGTAGTTTTTACTTTCATGGAAATAAAATGTTTAAATTTAACTCTAAAACCAAATCAAATTTAGAGTATGTTTGACTTGTGATACGAACTTAAATAAAGATCAAATATGACGAATTACAAGAAAAGAAATTGAATGAAAAATTGGGTGTTAATTAGAATTTGAGTTTTAAATTTGATCATATGTTAAGAAATATTGAATAAAATATTAAAAAAAGTATGGTTAAAATATTATATTTTAATCTCTATACTTTGGAATTTATTAATTTAGAATTTGTTAATTTAAGTTCCAATATTATTTACTTCAAATTTTGGTCATATAAATTCAATAATTTAAATTTTAGTCTTTCAAAGTTAAAGACAATGGTTCAATAATAATTATTATTTTTATGCGAGAAAATAAAATATTTGAATATGAACAAAGTTTATAGTGAAAATGCTAATCGATGTTAAAATGCATATTTAATTTAATTATATATATATATAGGATAATTTAAGAAATTAATGTGATTCAATTATATAAATATGTGATATATATGATCCTTGAAAGGAAACACGAAGGGGAAAATGCACTGTTGACCCAATTAGAAGGCCCAAATTGAAAAAATACCCCACCTTTTAAAAACCACTAATGATTGATCTTTTGCGGACGTCATGCGAAGTCTCAATTACATGCGCTACCCATCTCGCTCTCGCACTTGGCTCTTGGTCGTCTTGCTCTTGGTTCTTGTCTCTTGCTCACTTTGTTCTTGTGTGATATTGCATGTCAGTATACGTATAACCAATTTGACAAGTTCATGTAATCACTTATTTCAACCCTCAAATCAACACTACTTTTACCCAATATATTTAAGTAAATCCTGTTTTTAAACCCAAAATACCAAAACTTTTCATTCGGGAGTGTTTCATTCATTGACAGTGTTCTCTTCAATGGTGCTTTTTCGAAAATGTACGTAGAGAACATTATTTACGGGTGTTTGAATAGAATATGATTCTTGGACGTTTTGTGTGTTTTAGCCGTTTAATTTATTTGCAATAACTTGATACCAGAATTGTTAGTAGTCTAATTGATTGGAAATAAAGAGAGAGAAAAGAGTGAGAGGTGAGAGAAACAAAGAGTGACAACCACTAAGGTAATGACGAGTGAAAAAGAGAGCAATAGGGCGAGAGGGAAAGATAGTGAGTGAGCAAGAAAGAGAGAGCGAGTGAGCAAGACAGCGAGATATAGCAAGAGAGAAAGAGAAAGAACGATTGAGCAAGACAGTGAGATATAGCGAGACAGAGAGATACAGTAGGCTTATTTTGTTATTTGAAAGTTATTGACTTGTATTCTCTTACTTGTAGGATGACAGAGAAATTTTTACTCATACGATATGGAAGTGACTAGGATGAGAACTAAAGTTCTTATATTAGAGGTAATTTGACAGGAATTATTTTGGCCACTACGTTGAAGTATGAAAAACTTAAACTTCACATATATGGGATTACAAACGTCAGTTCTACAGAGTTTGATATTATAATGAGGGTTAAATATAAGCTAGACTATGAAGCCCCTTCATAATATATAAGTAACAATGGAGATTATCGTTTTCTCCTTTTTTGGGATGATCTTTGTAGAGTTCAATTATTTGTAATGCTAATCAAAGCATGTAATTCATGAGAATATAGAGTTCAATAGTGTGAGGTAATTCTTCATCTAGTGTGGATGTGAAGTAGGTCAACTATTCTTTTATAAAAAAAATTTGAAACTGAGATTAGTTATTCTATCCATAAAAAAATGAATTTAAAGTTAAAAAATCAAGCAAATCTTTATTCACTTTTCAACGTATTGGAGAGACTTGTAAGTGGAGTCTTCATGCAATGAAACTAATAGGTTGTGATATATTTATTATCACAAAATACTTAAGTTTGCATACGTGTTCAATTGAAATTTTAAACCATGACCACAGGTAGGCAAGTTCTATAGTTGTTTGTCAAATAATGAAAGACAAGTTCACTAGTGTAGGTCGTATGTAGTGGTCACGTAATTGAGGACATAAGAAAAAATTATGGCGTAAACATAAGAAAAGAGAAAACATGGCATGCAAGGTAACAGCCTATGCTCTTACTAGGGTACTCTAGAGAACTTATATGCCATTCTCCATGCTTATAGGGAAGCATTAAAGATGGAGAATCCGGATACTAAGTTTGAGATAGAGCATGAGGAATACATGCATTTCAAGTACATGTTTATGGCATTAGGGCCTTGTATCTGAGGTTTGGTAAGTTGTCGACCTGCGATTATCATAGATGGGTCGCATTTGAAAGGCATATAAAAGGACTATGTTGGTTGGTGTTTCCATGGACGGTAATAATCAAGTATATCCACTAGTGTACATGATAATGGACAACGAGATTAATTGAGCATGGAAATGGTTAATGACAAATTTGAAGGCTGCAAATGAAGAACCACCTAATTTAGCTTTTGTGTCTGAATGCATGGTAACCATATCCAACACTGTTCGTGCAATATTTCTTACAACATTTCATGGACTATGCACATACCACATAGAGAGGAATTTGGTTACAAATTTTAAGGACAGTGCGATAGTTGGTGTGCTTTATGATGATGCAAGGGCATTTTGCATGGTGGAGTTCTAGTCACATCGTGAGGAACTTCGTAAATTTTGAAATGTTTTTGTCACGAGACATCTGGAGGATGTTGGCATAGAGAGATGGGCATATTGTAATCTAATAGAACGAAGCTACGACAACATGACATCTCGTATAGTGTTTCAATAACATAACGAAGGTAGCGAGATTATTGCCCATAACATGTTTACTTGAACATGTTAGAGGAACTATTCAGGTGTGGTTTTATGAACGTAGAAATTATTAGGCTTCCCGAACCACAACACACTCGGACTATTGTGAAAAATGATTAGCAATTGAGTTTGACAGAGGTAGGAGATACCAAGTTGAACCGATTGATTGCTATAGGGTTTATGTGCGAGATAATTGGCTGGAGAGTCTTATTAACCTTCGCGCACATGAATGCACTTGTAATAAGTTTGAATCACTTGGTATCCCATGTTCCCATGTAATAGTAGCAGTTAAAGAATGTAACATCCCTATGGACACCCTTATAAGCCGGTATTATGGCATTGAATCCCTCATGACTGCTTATGCAGAGCTGGTCTTTCCACTTGTTAACTTAACTGAATAGAAGAAACCACTAAACTATGTGGAGAATAAAATCACCGAAGAGAGTTTCACAAGTTTCATGGCGTAGAGTACGAAAATACTATCTATTGGAGAACGTCTTGCGCACGCTAAATGTGGTAAGTGTAGGGAGAGAGTGCATAATAGACTAACATGTAACCAACCGATCACGACAAAAGGACCCAATCTGTTAAATGATACACGATTTTAATTATTTTACTGTAATTGTATGTAGTTGAAATTTTGTTGACAAATGGTTGTACATAGTGTAAACTCTAGATTTTGAATTCCTTAATGTCTATGCTTGACAATTTACAATGTTACTTATTGTTTTAAAAGCATGTTGAGTAAGGTAGGTTTATTTGTTAAGTTGTTTCAATAAAAGGAGTATGTGAATATGCAATTAAAAGGAAGTTTTCTAGGCGATAAAGGAAAAGAGATGAAACTTGGTTAACTAATGGGAAGAGTGGAGTGATTAAGTAAAAATTAAATGTGGTTGGGAGAAAAGTATTTAATATTTGTTTATATATAAGTTAAAAGGGATTAATTATTTATGTATTAACAAAAGGGGAGTAATTAAGCCTAATTGAGTGGGGTAATCAATGTAAAGTAGTTGCTGGCAAAATTTTTAAGGAGAAGAAAAAGGTGCTGCCAGTGCATATAATGTAGCAGATTGTGAAGGTCGGTGTATAGAAATTAATCGTGCAATTTTCAAATTTCTTTCATAAACTCATTGGAAATTGAGTGGAGAAGACGGACCAGGGTTGCTGGAGTGAATCTCAACCGGAAAGATGGTGAAAAATGGAAAACACTTAAGGTTGGTCTAAATTCATTCAGGTTCGAGCAAGTTGTGGTGTTTTTGCTACTTCGAGCTGTAGAAAAGGAATTAGAAGCTAAAATTTTGGGGTTAGAATGAAAAGAGGGTTATTAACAGTTTTCATGAAGGATGGTTATGCAAATTATGGATGGAAATTGACGAATTTGTAGGTAAACTGAGGCTATATGGGAACTCAGTTGAAGTAGAGTAAGGGTAGTTTTGGGACCGAGACTATACGGGAATTCAATTGAAGCAGAGTAAGGGTGTTTTTGGGAGCTGATTTTGAAGTATTCAAGGAACATTAAAGCTAAATCCTCAGGTTAGTAAATTAATAGGTTGTTTATGATTTTAATGTAAGAAATTGGAAGGAATTTGGTTTAGAAATTAATGAATTAAAGGCTGAAAGCTGTAAGTGCTACTGTCACATACAATTGTATACCGTGGAGAATTTGAAGAATTTATCTCAAACCAGTTAATCAATCAGGATATTTGCTTCACAAATGTTGAAGAGAATCGAGTAAGGAATAATTTTGAGGGTAGCTTAAGGAGAACGAATTTGGGAAGGCTATCAATTTTGAGGAAAACAGTGGGTTGTGCAAAATTTCGCAGAAATAGGATAGTCAGGATTCAATCAAAATTTCGAGCTATCCAAGTTAATTCGTGAACTTTAACTTATTAGGTAATTTAATTTAGAGGTAGTTATTGAGTTTTGTTGAAGAAATTTGAGTGATTTTGGGGCTAGATTGGGTGAAATAGAAGCTCAAGAGCTTGAAAGTAGCTGCCAAAAAACAGAGCAACTTGTAGAAAATTAGTGGTCTGAAGGAAGAAGATGATGTCTATCATCTTTTGCCCATCATCAGAATCCTATTTCTGAGATTTAAGGTCGTGTAAATAACTGGAGGTATTTGTTTAAGACTATCTTTGAACTAAAGGAGGCTATAACTCGAAAAAGGGATTTTATAATAAATTTGGAAGATTTAAGGTTGTTTTGAATGGGTGACCATAGGTAACATGACCTCAATTCTGAGTGAGTTGTGAACTCCTGCCATTGAGGGCGGTCCTTTGATTTGCATGGGTGCGAGTGACCAGAGCGCCAACTCAAACCTACCATTTTGGGGATTCGTCTGATTTAGGAGCTGGGAACTCAGCTTCACAATATGGAGTTCACTTCTTCCCCAAAGTAGGGGTAAGTAGATAGATTGCTCTGTTAAGGGCTAATCCCGGGGCTTGAATGATGTGCGCCCACGTACCTTCTCATGGCCCAAAGGTGTTCACACATAGCAGGACTATGTTGTATTGTTTATTAGAGGGATCAGTGGTACTTAAGGAGGGAGATGTAAATATAGGGGCAAAACGGTAAATTGGCCTACTGTAATTACGAGCATCTGTGAAGGGTCATCGTACTGATGATTGGTTATATCCAATGGACATAGAAATATATCTATGGCAAGAAGAGTTCAACTGTCGGTCTTTAGTGGAAACTTGACAGTTAACGAATGGTTGGATATCGTGACTAAAGAGTTTAGTCAGCTATTCACGTACCGTTGGAGCTTCGAGCCATAGGTCCATAAGGTCCCCTTGGTAGCTTGGATACAAGTTGAGAGTCAACTTTTGGATTAGTTTGAAATGTTCAAATTGACAAGAGAGAGTTTGATTATATATGATATAATTGAATGAGTTAATTAAATATGATATAATTAACTTTATGTATGAGATACATTAATTTGGAGGAAATTGGATTTAAATATGATTTATATCTTGTAGAGGAAAATATTATAATTAATATATGATATTAATTTATATGTTATGAATATGATAATATCACATTCATTGGATGGTTATAAAGGAAATGGGACGGCGTCTCTTCTGTTCTAAATAATGGATGAGTGCATTATAAATAGCTGACGGTGTGTTGAGCATGAGGCATGGACATTGTGTTAAAGAGAATGTCATCGTTTAGAAAATCAGTGCCTATACGATAGTGACTGCACGATCGCTTACATATACGATATTGCTAAGTGATCGCTTACTGGTTACACCTTCGCGCGCTATTAACTAAACGATCATTTACCTTTTCCTAAACGATGATTTAGCTCCCGATATTTACTAAACGATCATATAGACAATCACTTACTTTTTTCTACGCGGTCGTTTGGATGATTGCTCACCCTTTTCCTACACGATCGTTTATACAATCGCTTACCTTTTCCTACACGATCGTTTAGACGACCGCTTACTTTTTCCTATACAATCATATACTTCACTTAAATGATCAAGCATCTTGTCTATGCGATAGACGATCTCATCTCCCACTTGCTTAATAGTTGTGTACGGTCTCTCTTCCTTCTTCCCTCAACCAAATCCGAACGAAGCCCACACTTTGGATTCTCACTCCAAGAATACTGAGGGCTCTGAGTGGTGGTGTCTTCTTCATTTTCTTCTATCCAAGTAGTGATTGTTCGAGGTAGACGGTTGGGTTTTAGACTCGCTGTGAAGAAGAAATTTTCATCTGATATGATCTCCTAATCTCTTTAGCATTATGAATGCATATTAGTATGTTTTTAATGTATATGTGGTAATTCTGTCACAATGAATTGGAAAGATCCACTTCCGCTCGTAGGTACTCTTGAATAAGAGTTCCTTCAAGTCCGACAGCTGAACACTTCTTACCACAAATATATTTCTGTGTCCATCGGATATAACCAATTATGAGTACGATAACCCTTCATAGATGCTCATAAGTACAGCTGGACCAAATTACCGTTTTACCCCTGTAGTTACACCTCACTTCTTAAGTACCACCGATCCCTCTAATGAACAATACAACATAGTCCAACGTGTGAACACCTCTCGGGCCAAGAGAAGGTGTGTGGCGTCACATCGTTCAAGCCCTAGAATCAGCCCTTAAGGGAGCTATCTATCTACTTGCCCCTACTTCAGGGAAGGAGTGAATTCCATCTTGTGTAACTGAGTTCCCAACTCCCAAATTAGATGAATCCTCAAAGTGGTAGGTTTAAGTCGGCGGTCTGGCTACTCGCACCATGCAAATCAAAGGACCGGCCTCAAAGGTAGGAGTTTCCAACTCATTCAGGATTGAGGTCATGTTACCTATGGTCATCCTAGTGAAGTGAAGTCTCTGTCCTAAATGGTGTTATATAACAAGACGTTAACACTTCGTAGTCGGGTCTTATACAAACTCTTTATATAGGACGCCCCCGCTCGCATGTCCCCTACACGAATGATCAGGATAGTCCATCTATGACAAATCATAACACTTGTAACTATTCCACAAAGCGGGCCGCATCTGTAGCATTACCAGGATAAGGTTTTCCTCCTATATTCATATACTACAGACCATTTTGGTTATCCCTTAAGACATGATCCACTTGTATATTACCACATACATGCCTAAATTACATAAAGACAACAAGGGATTTTAGTTTATTGGTTTATGGTAAAGCAAATAAAACATTTAACTGAGCAAAATCAAGAAGTGAAGTAAAATATCATATATTATACATCACAAGCATTCGTACAAACTGTTTACAAACTACAGGACACGAGACTTTAGGGCATCAACCCCAACACTCTCATTTTTCCTGGCCTGTCTCTTCCTCATGCAAAGCTCCTTCAGAATTTGGCATATTTAGGAATTTGCTTGACTGCATCGAGAAGAGGAATATTTATCTCTACCATTCTAAACATCTTCAAATGCTCATTGTCCTTGTCTACAGCTAGTTCCTTTGGCTTTGCAAGCCTGGAAGGAAAAGGTGTTTTAGGCACATACGCATCCAAAGGAGGATAAGGATGAGAAGATACTCCCTGTTTGTTTTGTGGCGGTAAGACGATTGGATCTAAAGAAGAAATTCTTGGACTCTCCAATTCTGGCTCTATCACTGACTCAACAGGCGGCTCCAACTTCTTACCACTCCTCAATGTGATTGCACTAATATTTTCTCTAAGAATTGACTCGAGCTGGGACGGAAGTTTGCCAGACTGTCTTTCCAATCTGCTCATAGAGGTGGCTAGCTATGAGACTTGGGTCCCCAAAGCTTCAATGGCTTTCTTTGTATCCTATTGAAAATTCTGTGTATCCTGTTGAAATTTAAAAAAGTTGTTAGCAAGACTTTTAACAATGTCTTCTAAGGATATACCTGAACCAGACGAAGCTCTATGATGAGGCTAACTCTACTTATTTTGCCATCCCCATTTGAAATTTGGGTAGTCTCTCCACCCAGGATTGTAAATCTGATTGAATGGGTCCCGCCTCCTATTTTTCCCATTATAATTGTAGCCTCCAATGGCATTTACCTCAGGAATTGTTCCTTGCAGAGCACTTAGGCAAACGTCAAGTGAATAGCCAATCCCATAACATACTTGGCAAACAGAAGTGGGCTGCCCAATCTCCACTTTTGCTAACTACTTAATAACAGAAACTAAGTCAAATATTTCTTTTTTAAGTTCACTTACCTCATTGGCGGATTTAACACTAACTCCAACTCTAGTTCCAAATTGTTGAGGATTTGTAGCCATGGTAGCTATTGAGTTCATGTGCTCAGTCAGGGTTTTATTGACTAAGGCTCATCCTGAAGCTGCATCTATACTGCTTTTGTCGGTTTGCATCAGTTCCTCGTAGAAGTATTGGATCAAGAATTGGTCTGAGATCTGATGATAGAGGAACTTGGCACAGGTCTTTTTGAATCGTTCCCAATACTCATGAAGGATATCCCCATCGAACTGCATGATGTTATAAATTTTCTTTCTGACACTAGCAGCTCGGGATGCCGGAAAGAAGTTATCCAAGAACTACCTCTACAATTCTTCCGAAGACGTGATGCTTCCTGGTGGAAGAATGTAGAGCAACTCCTTGGCATCTCCCTTCAATGAAAAGAGGAATTCTCTTGTGTTAATTTGCTCCTAGGTCACCCCATCATGTCTCATTCCATTGCATACCACATAAAATTCCTTGAAGTGTTTGTGTGGATCCTTGCCCTGTAGAACAGAAAATGCAGGAAATAAGTTAATTAAGCCAGATTTAAGCTCAAATTACCTATTGTCTCAGGATAAGCAATGCACAAGGGCTTCTGAGTGAAGTCAGGTGTTGCAAGCTCCTTGAGGGTCTTTTCTCGTTCAGCCATCACTAGAAAATCTTCAAGAATGCCTTCTTCTCCTGATGTGTCTTCAACACGAATCTCTTTTCAAGGGAAAATTGATTAACAAGGATAAACACTACAAGTTTAAAAAATCAAGGATTCCATCGGCTCCCCGACGATGGTGGCAGTTTGGCCGGTCACCAGATTTACCGTCGTTCGTGAACCCGCACCGAACGAAAATAAAAATTTGTATACACCAAACTAACCCCTTACTATAAGTAGTAAGTCCAAGGTCGAACCACAGAGAGCTGAATACGGATTCCTCAAATATTGGAACTTGTAGGAAGTATCCAAAGGGGGGGGTGTTGTGAGAAAATTTGAAATAAATTTGCTAGAGAACAAGAAGTGCGCAACGTAAACAAAATGTTAAAATTTATCAATCGAATAAACACTTAGCTTGGGTAATTATAGTTTAGTTCATTCCTCATCATTTCTATCATAGACTACTCAAAAGATGTGTGAGAATATTCGAATTAAGACTTAGCCTACTCAATTAGAATCCTAACTGGTAGTCCATAAAATCAAGATTATTAAAAGAAAAGCGAGAATCCTCAATTAATCAATCAATCAACAGAAATTAAGATTAAAGGCAAAGCTAAGCCAATTAATTGATTTCCATCGTCTAACCAACTAATTGAACGAGATTTATCTAAGTTAGAAAGTAAATGTTTGCTAATTGGAATCCCAAATTAACACAACAAACTAGCTTAACTCATGCATCTAGGTGATGACTACCTAACGATTACAAATTAGGGCCAATCAAAGCAATCAGTTAAACATGCACAACTAATTTGTAAGATTATCCCATACATGAAAATTGAAGAATAAGCTCAAGATAAATTCTCATAAGTTCATAATAAAAACTCATAGAATTACTTTACGAGTCTCAAGAATTGAATTGGAACCAAACTAAACTAACAAACAAAAGCTAAGTTCTTAGCTTTTAACCTCAGATCATGCTCGAATTCATGGCAAAGGGAAGAGTTTTTACAGAATTTTGGCGCAAAAAGAGAGCTAAAACTAGGTTGGACAGAGCGGTAGCATTCAAGAATTGGTTTACTCGAGGATGATCTAATCGGTTGACCCAAATTATTCTTTTATAAAACTTCCGCAGCATCGCAACACTAGGAAGAGCGTTGCAACGCTGCGACGCATAATGGCCGAGCATCAGGCAGGCATTGAGCACTAGCCTGACGCTACATTACACGCGCACTGGGGCTATGCGTTCGTTAAGCCACGTAGTGTTGCAACCTCAGCAAAAGCGTTGCAATGCTGCCTATTCTGTCTTAGAGCGTTGGAGGGCAGCGTTGACGAGCGGTGCGACGGTGGCATTGGGCCATCTCTAGAGCATTGCAATGCTACCCTGCAATCGAGCATTCTGCCTTCTAGCGTTGAGCTAGCATTGAACTTAAGCTTATTGGGAGCGTTGCAACACTCGGCAGGGCAGCAGTCTTCACTCCTTCGTCATTTGATCAATTTAGCTTATAACTTCATCATTTTAATGCTTTTTTTTTTCCCGAACAGTTAATTTGACTGCTTATACACTTGAATCCTATAAAATGATCAATTTGACCAAATTAAGTAGCTAAACAACCCTGAGTTAAGCGAAAGAAGATAGCACATTTCCAGTGTTATCGCTCCTTCCTGACTTTAGGGTAAGTAGATCAGTGCTCCCTTAAATGATTTCTTTAGGACTTAACAAAGGGCCTTACCCTTTCATTGGCTCGGAAAGGGTTTTTGTTTAATGGTTGGACCATGAATAGGTTGTTCATTAGAGAAGCATTGGTACCTAAGGATGTAAAAGTAGTCCAGGGATAAAATAGTAATTTGACTCAGTTGGTGTTACAAACAATCGTGAAGGACTACTTGCTATTATTGGTCAATATCCATGGACATACAAATATATATGCAGTGAGAAAAGTGCAGTTGTATGTCTTTAGTGGTGTGTACCCATAGTCAACAAATATTGATTAATGTGGTTAATTAGTTTAGTCAATTAATCTCAACTTGTTAGAGATTCTAATCTAAAGATCAATGAGGTCCCTTCCTAGCTCGTAAAGAAAATTGAGGTAACCAAGTATTGAATAGAGTTTGAAATGTTCAAACTCACGTAGGGAAATAGTATAATGTATAATGATACATTATAATATAAAGTTTATATTTTAATTAAACTTTATAATATAAATTTAATTTGGGATATGATTCAAAATTAATTTATGGGAGAATGAAATATTTGAAGGAGCTCAAATATTAATTTAATTTGAATTAGATTCATATTAAAACTATAGGTTAAAATTAATGTGTATTAGATGCACATTAAAAGCTATAGGTTATGAGAGAAATACAATTAAATATGATTCATTTATAGGTTATATTAAATATTTGTTATTTAATTTGGTAATTAATTAATTATTAATTAAATTAAATTAAATTTGGTTTAATTGAATTAATTGAATTAAAACTATAGGTTATGTGAGAGATATTTCATTTTAAATATGATTTAAATGAAATCAGTAATTAATTACATTAAATTATTTAATATATTAAAACAAATTTAACTTCCACGTTCGGAGCTAATAGAAACATGGGATGGTTCCCACGTTTCTCTCTCTCTCTCTCCTTTGATCATATACCTGCAAAACATTTGCAGGGTACAATGTGGTTGTAATAGTGATCTTCACAAAAGCATTATGTATTCAACTCTCTCAAAAACTCTCCCATCTTTTCCCCAATTTTGATATTTTGGTTCCCACAGACCTACATTCTTCAATTCTCAGAAAATAGAGAGGTAGCCTCTTTTGGTGGTGTTCATTGATTTCAATCAAAATGGAGAATTGACTATTTTGTCTGAATCATCGTACAAAAGTAAGTATCAATTTGTTTTCTCTATAGAGTTATTCAATTGCATGCTTAACATAGGAATAATACAGTAGGTGGTATTTAACTTTTGGTTTCTATGATTTTCTGATTTTCCCAGTGTACTGGTATTCGTAACCTTTTTCGATGTCGTTTAATTCCTGAAAAGAACCACAAATCAAAAGAAAATTTATAATATCAAAATACTCCTATCACTACAATGATGTAGCAATAGTGGTAAGTACGGGTTAATCTATAGGGAAGCACGATTTATTTTGGTAAGCCGATTTCCTAACTAGAGCGGTAAATAGGGAGTTTTGGTGTGAAAGAGATAAACATGTGAAACATAAAATGCAAGGGTAAATGTACTCTAGGATGGGGATCTATCTAATTTCTAGAGCAAGAGAAATAATCATATGCAATTTCTATCATGGAATTCAATAATTAAACAAAAAATTCATTCTATGCATGCACAACTGCTAAATCGTTTTTGCTTAACTAGTTTCTACAAAGGCCGGCAACCAATTAAAACTGAATCGATCTAGCGTCCTAATTATTAATCAAGATTCAAAAAGCAAACCTTAAGTAAACTATATGTTATTAATTCTATTGGGTTCGATAGCATCCATATATAATTAAAGCTCATGTGCATGAAGATTGAGGATTCAATTGTGTTGACTAATTGATTGGACAACCTAATTCAATTAATTAATTTGTTCTTTGAACCTAGGTTGAAAACACATTACTAAGATTCAAGTCTAGCCTATAAATCTAAGTATTCACATTCAATCTTATGCTACCAGGGTAAATTTAAGCATAGACAAACACAAGAACGTGCGCGAGCTCGAAATTAACTAGCAAAGATTTGCAATTATGATACGATCATCAGTCCAACACATAAATGAAAATCTAAATTACATCGAAATTCAAAGAAGGCATATAGTTGAAGAATATCAAATTTAATCAAGAAAATATCAAGAAATTGAACATAGAAACTCTTGCTCAAAGAAATTAGATAGGAATTACTTTAAAAAATCATAGGCAAACTTGAGATAAAGATCTGATCCATCGATTACAACCCAAAATAAAATGTAAAATCTAGGCTAAGATGCTAAAATTCGAAGGGAGAAGAAGGAAACTGAAGGTTCACTTCGGCCTCCATGAAATTAACCTCCTCTCTTTTACCTAATTCGGAAAGAATCCTTTTATATAATAGATGCAGAGTTGCAACACTCTTGAGTAGCATTGTAATGCTACCTTGCATCCATGCATTCTGCCTTTTAGCATTGGACCGGAGCGTTGAGCGAGGGTTGCGATGCTCTGGTCAGGGGCATTTTGATCATTTCTACTCCTTTGAAGCCCAGATGCTTAAATCACCTTAAAACTGCCAAATTAACCTCGTTTGACTCCAACTGCTCTGTTTTACCTTGATGACAGGTAGAAATGTACGGCATTATAAGCCTTTTATTTAGAATTATGAGGTTGTTAAGAAGAATATGTGGCGATTATACTAAGAATTCATGAGAAAATGAGCTTGCGTCGATCGGCATTAAGAATCTCGGCTAACCCACTATTATGCGTTATTATGCATCCAATTGTCTATTTTTGTAGCTAACGCAGGAATCGATCGCTGTAGTGAATCTCGCCATCACAGAGGCATTGCATACGCGTTCGCATACGTTCAACGCATGGATGTTGCGTCCATTAACCGCATGCGTCCATCACATAGAGGTTGCGGCTGCAGATTATAACCATAATTAAGGGATGACCGCAAGGGTGGTGGAATGCGATGATACTCCGAAAACCAAGCATGGACGCATACCTCGGGAGTATCAAAAGATGATGTTGATATTTCACCTACCACACTGTTAGCAGCAGAGATTCAGAATAGGTCCATCACGCCGTTTGCTGCAGAATTTCAGAGAAGGACCATTAGTGCTATCGCGATCAAACTTTATAAATAGAAGCCTTAGAGTCCAACTTCAGATCATCCAAGGTTCCCTTCCTGAAGGCATTTAGGGTTTTCTGCCTAAAGGCATCCAAGGTTCCCTGCCTTAGGGCAGATCCTTGTGATCCAGTCTAAAGCTTGAGAAGATAATCTTGAGAGTTCTTCATCCCTTCAACCATTCCAAGTGACAATCGGAGCTCCGCTGGAATTAGATCTCGAGAGAGACTACTCCACCCCCCGTCCATGGCACCACCAGTAACCTTGACACACATCTGATGGAAGCAAGACATTGCTTCCATCTGGCCCTCTATATCTCTTCTATCTTTGTATTGTATTACATTGTGGCTTAAGAGGTTAATGCATTTTGTGATCAATACATTTCTATATTTTTCTTTGATTCCATCTCCATCTTCATTTACTTAACATCCTTTACTTTCATTGCACCACTAAGTAAGACTGCTAGAGTATCACATATTTAATCATGCGGCATAGACATATGAAGCATGTACCAAACCACCAAGAGGTGTGCGTTGCGTGAGTGTTGTGAGAAAATCTTATTTGCCTAGTGTGAAGCTGTAGCAACGCTTATCTATAAGCAGACACAATGCTTGTCTATGAGTAGAATCAGCATCGACCAACTACCCAGAAGGGTAAGTAGTTGAACATATTAAGCAAAGTAAGCAGTGTTCCTAGAGATAGGAATAATCTTATGTCAACCATGTTTATGTGATTACCTTGTCTTATGAGTAAATCATTCATCATTTAGGCATACTTGAGAGAGTGGTCTAAAAACCAAATCTAGGCTTAAGAGAGTCAGATTAGATCGCATAAGCAAGAATAGAGGCTTAGAGATAAACTCTATTTGCTATTACACAGCGTATGCACCTTATAGATAGGATATGAAAGTATACGATCACATTGCATGCATCCAGAAGTAGGACTACACGGTGGTATGCGGTCATCTTGTTTATGTGTGGTACCATGTGAGCAAGAATAGAGACTTAGACATAAGGTCTCTCGACACTATCGCATATACATCGCATGCGTCTTCAGCAAGTGTATATAGCATAATCGCATAACTTGCGTTGACTGGGGTTACCCTTGCGATCAAACTTAGTGATGCGGTGAAGTCATCCCCGCCATTTTATCTATTTTTCCATGCATTTTATTACGCGTTAATAGTTTCCATGCCTCTATCTCTCATAGTCATACTTCCACTGCTTAATCTATTAGTTAGGAGTAGGAGTAGCGCATAGACCATAACCTTCAAATTTTTTTATTCTTCACCGCAAACACTTTACTTCATACCATTTAGCTACAAGTCCCTAAGTTCGACCTCAGATCACCCAAGAAACTTGCGATCTTATTATACTTGGCAAGAGAGCAAGAAAACTTGTGGCAGGAACGCAAGGTCATTGCATACATTCTTAGACGCATATTGCATATCCGACGCATGGAGAACGCACGATAAACGCATATTTATTTACTCCATTTCCCATACCATCATACCTCTTCGGAGTTCAATACCTATAAAATAGGATAATTAACATTAAATCCATTGAGCCTAAATTAAGCTAAGAATAATAACTCTTTTTTAGAACTATCAACTGGTATTTTAGAAATCCTAAATTAATTTTGAATGTTGGTTCTATTTTTTCTTCCGCTACGTTATGGCTTTCATCACTACACTTATGATGTAGAGGATGGAGTAACAAGGTCTGCTATGTGATGCATCTGAAATAGCTTGTATTTTAGAGATAACAAGGAATGAATGGTCCAATAGGTTCAATAGAAGAGATCAAATCAAGTTTTTGAGCTAGTAAAATACCATAGATCAGTCAGGGATAGCAAATGGGTAGTTTGAGAGCTTGGGAACCAATATGACACTTGATCTGATAACAAACGGTCCATAGTTGAATGGAGCAGAGATTCCTATTTAATAAAGCAAACTAACTAGAGAAAGTGAAAGACCTGATTTGTGAGACGGGGGGCAACAATTTGATATCCCAATTTGTGAAGAGTGACATATTTCACACTCAGCATAACAATAGATATTTGTCCTATTGGAAATAGTAGGGCCCTCAGAATGACAAACTGTAAGCCGTCGAGGCACGACGGTCAAGCGAAGAGCAAAACCTACAAAACAGAAACTCGTTATAGGTTGAGTCGCGGAGCTTACTCTCTTTAAGACGCTTCGCAGCTCTACCCAAGTGTTGAAGTAGGTCTGAAAATTGCCATGTCGTCTCCAGGATAAAACAATCAAACGAAAATCGATCGAAAATGCACCGTTACCGATCGGAACGTGCACCCTTTCTAAATTCACTGCTCGGAAAGCTAAGATGGAGGAGGAGAGGAAAATGAAGAGGGAATTTAGAAAATGAATTCTATATTTTTCCGGACTGCTGAAGGTCTCGCCTTTTATAGGCCTTCAGCATCGAAACGAACCGTTTTAAAATTAATCAACGGACCGTTTTAAAAATTAATCAACAGACCATTTTAAATATAATGAACGGACCGTTTTAAAATTAATCAATGGACCGTTTTAAAAATAATCAATGGACCATTTTAAATATAATCAATGGACCGTTTTAAATATAAATTTGCACCCAACAATCCCCCACTTGAAAATTTAAACAAAACGAGAAGAGAGGAAAGATTTTCATCGAGCAGTTTCAGTCTATACGACATTATGCATAAGCAAAGGTGTCTTACGACTTGAACCTTTACATAGTGTAGATGATTCAGAATATACTAGAGTAACCCTTGGTTTTGAACTCTATCTCTAACATCATCTCGCACAGAGTGTCATTAAGGTGTAGTACGAAAGCCCGTGCTTTTAAGGCCTAGCACATGAATCTCGATTTAGTGAATGCTCTAGAGAGTTTGCCTAAAAACTCCATAGGAAGCGACCCTCACACATTCACACAGGTGAGTCTATCAAGGGTACTCTTATAGCTGGGTAACCCACTTGTCATCAAGTATAGATCTCATTAAGAACTGAGTTCAACCTTTCTTATGCTTCAGGATATCATGCTTAGACATTAAGTCATAGGAATGGAACTCTGTGTTTGGTTTAACATGATTCACTATATATCACTCGTGATCAGTTATTACCTGCTGAACCTGTTTCTTGGGATCTCCAGTCTACAGGTTGGGTTTTCCTCACGGTGATTTATCTTTCGATAGGCATGAGTCCCGTCTTTTCTAAGGTTCTGAAAACCTTTTCTCTAGTCAGCCCTTTCGTCAAAGGATCTACCAAATTTTCATCAGTTCGTATGTGATCCACTCTAACTGCACCAGTAGTGAGAAACTCTCTAATAGTACTGTACTTACGATGTATTTGACGTCTCTTTCCGTTGTAGTAACGGTTCTAAACTTTTGCGATTGTTGCAGTACAATCGCAATGGATCAATATGGCTGGTGTCAGCTTTTCCTATAAGGAAATCTCTGATAGCAGACTTCTACCCAGCATGCTTCTTCACTAGCTGTCGCTAGTGTTATCATTTCTGACTCTATCATAGATTGGGCTAAAATAGTTTGTTTCTTGGAATTCGAAGAGACAGGTCCGCCAGCTATATTAAAGATATAGCCACTTGTAACCTTTGAATCACCCAAAAGAGTGTTCCAATCAGCATCGTTGAACCCTCCAGGACAGTGGAAAACTTTTGATAATATAATCCTAGGTTTTGGGTTCTCTTTAAGTATCTCATGACCCTTTCTATAGCATTCCAATGCTCTTTACTAGGTCTGCTTGTAAACTTGCAAAGTAATCCTACAGCATAAGCTATATCAGACCTAGTGCAGTCGGCAACATATCTAAGACTGCCTATGATGCTCGAATACTCAAATTGATTAACACTGTCACCAGTGTTCTTGAACAACTTGACACTAAGATCATAAGGAGTACAGGCTAGTTTACACTCAAAGTAATTATATTTCTTTAGAATCTTTTCTATATAGTGAGATTGATCTAAAGAAATTCCCTTTCAAACCTATTTACTTTTATGCCTAAGATTACACTAGCTTCTCCTAAGTCTTTCATGTCGAAGTTCGCACTCAATATTGATTTTACATCATTTATGATGTGCAAGTTCGACCCAAAGATCAATAAATCATCTACATATAGACACAAGATAGTACAGAGGTTATTATCAAACTTATGATAGATGCATTTGTCACTTTCATTGACCTCGAAACCTTTAGATAGGATAAGGTTGTCAAATTTTTCATGTCATTGCTTAGGAGCTTGTTTAGTCCATAGAGAGATTTGTCTAATTTACACACGTTGTTTTCTTGACCATGGACAACAAAGCCCTCAGGTTGTTCCATGTAAATCTCTTCTTCAAGTTCATCGTTTAGGAAGGTGGTTTTTACATCCATCTGATGTGCTACAAGGTTATAAAGGGAAACTAGAGAGAACAGAACACGGATAGAAGTAATTATAGTGACAGGGGAGAAGGTGTCAAAGAAATCTACGTTTTCTCTCTGTCTAAAGTCATTTGCTACTAACCTGGCTTTAAATTTGTCGACAGTCCCATTAGGTCTAAGTTTCCTCCTTAAGATCCATTTGCACCCTATTGCCTTACATCCTGGGGGTAGATGTACTAAGTGCCAAGTCCTATTTGATTCAATGAACACTTGGTTCACTAGATCATAGTACCTGTAGGCTTTCGATATTTTGAATGTGTTGAAAATTCCAAAAGATATGGAGGAATGCTCATCTGTTTAAGAAAGGAACACTAGGTTCCTAACATCTAGGAAATGTTGATTGAAAGCTCACATGTAAATTCTTGAAAAGAGATGATGATGATGATGCACTATGTGAAAAGGTTGCATTAGTAGTAGTTGTAGAAGAAACAAAAATAGGGTAAGGGATTCCAAAATAATTGAAACTATCCATCATTGACCCACTACAATTTACGGTAAAGTCATTGATGTCCCATTTAAAATGTCCATAACATGGCGAGAACAACACCTCTTTCAGTAATCATTGCAGCGAAATTATCTAAAGAGAATGAATGGTATCTATTGCAGGTTTTGGAGAAACAAAAATAAGCAATTGTATGGACAATTGCTGACATAAGAGGCATCAATCCGTCATTTTACATGCACCCAATTAATCTGAAAGAAGAAACCAAGAATTAAATCCAATTACGAAGGAAGTTGTCAGAAAAGAAATCATCAAATCGTTACACCTCATATATAATCTATCTTATTACAGATGGCAACATAGTATGAAAAGATTTATTGAATTGAAGTGAATGGGAGAAATGTAAAGAGATAGAAACAATAATGTTGAAAGGAGAAAAGAAAAACAAAAGGAAGCCGATGTCATTCATTTACCAGAATTTTATTGGTGTACGTGTGAATAACATTAAATATTTCTAATTCTTCCTCATTATTTATTTGGTTACTAATAAAAATATAGACATTATACGCAAAGTATTAGCAGATATAGCATAGTGTAAAAAAATTACAAATATGATCAAATTCAAATAGTCTATAAGTGATACATCATATTATTGATAAGAGTCTATTAGTAAGAGTCTATCAACGATAGAATAGAAGTCTATCGCCGATAGACTTCGCTATATTTGTATTTTTTTTAAAATAATGTTATACACTTAGTTATTATTCCTAAAAATGCTACCAATTGTAATTTTTCAATATTTTATTATGTACTAGGGTGCAAGGGGAGTTTTAAAATAAAAATATTACAGTTTTTAAAACTATTTACAAAAATATATAGTTTCTCAAACTATTTATAAAAATATTTTAGTTTTAAAAAATGTCCTAAGTAGCACGTCACGAGTTCAATATCTGTCTTTGTTAACAAATGTCATGTTAAAACTAAATCTCAACAGTTCGAAATTTAACGTTTTTTATTCCAACTAAATATCAACTAATAATACATTTTCTCTATCCAATTAAATTTGGATAAGAAGTGAGTGTATTACTATCTCACTCTACATTTTCCCACTTCTCAAATATAAATTTGTCAACAAATATTGATAACTATATATATATATTTATATTTTTAATGTAGGGAACTTTATATATATAATACAACCACTATATGTATATAATGTATATGATTAATTTTTTGAGAAAAAAAACAACAAAAGAAAATAGCCATTAGGCCATCTTGCATACTTGTACTAGTCAGAGTTGAACAATAGAGTTAACAATTTATAACATTATAAATTAAATATGTGCTTAATTAAAACAAGTTTTATAATTAAGGATAGCTTTTATCAAATTCCCTTTTAATACTCTTTTTGAAAAAACATAAAAATACATCTTTTAAAAGTACTTGCAGTTAATACATTTGTAAATTTCTTGAATTCAAAGAAATTTTTTCTAAAGAAAGTTTATTTTGCAGCATTATCAAGAACAATTTTGTATACTTCATTCCTTAAAATTGAGTCGGTTATATATATATATATATATATATATGCATATTTCATCACCCACAATCTCGACGAAACTTAGGCTAAGTTTGGAATTGTCCTAACTATTTCAAAAAGTCATTTGAAAAAAAAATTAACTGTTTTTTATGTTTTGTAAAACATATTGAAATTAAATCGATTAAAATCTTAAAAACACATTAATTTCATGTTCACTCTAAAAACAATATCTTCTAACTTTTAGATTCTCTTCAAATTAGGTAGAATTTTTAATTAACATTTTGTTTTAAATTTTATACTTTAAAAAGAAGATTTATTTTATATATTTATTTATTTATAGCCTAATCAAATCTATTTTCTATTTTTCATGAGTTAAATGCATAATTTTCTTTAAAAGTATATCATATTTATTTAAAACAAGATATTTTCCTTAATAAAAAATTAATCTAGAACAAGCAAATTTTGTCATCTTAAACAATTATTTGAAATTTTAAATTATAAAAGAAAACTAAAAAAAGTTGACTATTTTTAGTTATTATATCTAAAATAAGATATTTTATATTTATTTACTAAACACTATTTTATTTCTAGCAATGCACCCACTCCTTATTCTAAAAGTTGAAGTGGTAAAAGTTGCTGCTAGCTGAAGCAAAAATAAAAAATAAAAAAATAAAAAAGCTCGGTCGAGCAGGACCATGGTTATTATTTTTAATCTAGTTTATCTTTCTTCTTCTTTTATTTTTTAATTGTTTTTTGGCCATCATAAATAAGTGACAAAAACAATGAAAAATCACACAAAGGTTTCCTTCTAACCTCAAGGTAAGTATATGATTTAGAAACATTCATCTTCTCATTCCTTTATTTCTTCTAAATTGAGTATATTTGGCAAATACTAGTAGGGATCTTTTTTAAATATAAAAAATATTTAAAAATATTTATACTTTATAGTAAAAAGTTCCAAAAGTACAAGCATTTATAGTTTTAGAACTTTTTGCTATAAAATGTAAATATTTTTGGGATTTTTTGTGTAAATATTTTTTAGATTTTTCTATTTAAAAAAAAAAAAATCTCATATTTTTGTTAAGTATTATTGTTTTCTAATAAATGTCTTAAAGAATAAACACAATATGCTCTATTGATTATTTTTTGCAACCCTATTTTTAATGGCCATTTTTATTCTATTTCAGATATATATTTGAGATGGCAAACAATGTTTTTAGTAATCCAATCACAAAAATAGACCCAATTAATCAAGATTAATCCTGAGATGGTGAACGAATGGCTAAGGAAGGCTCTGTTAAATCCTCGATGTGTAGATACTCGATACTCGATGAGTTTCTGCTCGTTACTCGATGGAATTTTCCTTCTATCCTCGATGAGTCTCTGTTCTTCGCTCGATGGAACTCGACAAGTGTTGATCGTTACTCGATTCTACTCGATGAGTATTAATCTTTACTCGAAGCAACTCGAAGATGGAAATTCTTGACTCGATGCAACTTGATACTCTGAAAATGTAATGATTTGATAACAAGATCGTGTTTTGATCGATTTGCAGAGAAATAGATGAAGATTGAGAGAATATAAAGAGAAGAAGAAGAAACACGCAGAGTTACGTGGTTCGGCTAATAAGCCTACATACACGAGAAGATTCACTTTCTTTCTCACTTGAAGATTACTTACAGCAATTTTGTTTTAAAAAAAAAAAAGTACGATGATTATCTTTTGTGTTTTGATCAGTGGTATTTATAACACATACCATCTGACCGTTACAAGATAAAGTTAGTAATGTACTCTAAACTAGCTGAAATGGTATTTGAGTCACGGTTTTTACAAATTCTCCACCTTGACTCTAATGCCTGCAATCTTCTGATCTTCCTTTCTGACCATTCTGTTTACCCTGTGTCCAGAAGTTCAAAACCAACTTGCTCTAGACATTTGACCAATTTAAGTTTTGATACTGGTTTTGTCAACATGTTTGCTGCATTCTCTAATGTGTGAACTTTAAGATTTCTATTTTCCTTTACTCAACTTTGTCTCTGATGAAATGATACTTTATATCAATGTGTTTGTTTCTAGTGTGGTATTGTAGATTTTGAGATAAATGTATAACACATTGGTTGTCACGGTAGAGTCTTACCACTGTTTGACTTAATCCAAAGTCTTTCAGCAATCCCTTAAGCCACAATACCTCTATGACTGCTTCAGTTAGTGTCATATACTCAGCTTTTGTTGTAGATAAAACCATTATAGGTTGTAGTGTGGCTTTCTAGCTGATTAGATTTGGATCATAAAGGAATAGATAGCCTGTTAGGGACCTCCTTTTATCTAAATCACCATCATAGTCAGCATCCACATATCCATATAATTCTAAGTGTGGTTCAGCTGATTTTTGGTAGACTAGTCTTAAGTTCTTAGACAAGTATCTTAAGATCTCTTTAGTAACCTCTCAGTGTCTTTTATCTGGCTTACACATATACCTACTAACAAGGCTAGCTGAGTATGAGAGATCACGTCTAGTAGAAATCATTAAATACATTAGACTTCCGATTGCCTGACTATATGGTATAACAGATATCTTTTTTTGATGTTCTAGGTCAGAATCTTTATGAGAGTTGGTTAAGGATAACTTGAAGTGTTGAGCAATAGGCAAGCTTACAGGATTAGTATTACTTAGGTTGAACCTTTTTAGGATCTTCTCACAGTAGTTAGACTGGTTGATGCTTAAGATAGACTCCTCCTTGTTCCTTAGGATCTCAATCCCTAGAAATTTGCTTACTTCTCCCAAGTTCTTCATGTAACTCTCTAACATACCATCCACATATATGAGTAAGTAAATCTTGTCCTTATAGGAGCTTGTATTTACATAAACACATATGTCAAAGGAACTTCTTTTGAATCCAATGCTAGATATATAGTTACTGAACCTTCTATACTAATACCTAGGTGATTGTTTTAGCCCATAGATTGACTTGTTGAGTAAGCAATAAAGAGTTTTTTCCTTTAACTTCAAATCCCTTAGGTTGCAACATGTAGATTGTCTCTTCTAGATATTCATGAAGGAAGGTAGTTTTCACATCTAATTGATACAATTCTAAGTTATTTTGAGCAACCAAGGATAAGAGAAGTCTTATAGAAGTTTGTTTGAAACTGGAGAGAAAATCTCTAAGTAGTCTATTCCTTCCCTTTGTGTAAAACCCCTTTGCAACCAACCTTTCCTTATACATAGGTTTTTGATCACATGATGCACCTTCTTTTAAGTTTGAAAACCCATTTGGAAGCAACTAGTTTATAACCCTTAGGTAGAGGAGCTAAAAACCAAGTATCATTCACATTTAGTGAATGCTTTTCCTCATTCATGGCTTCTATCCAATCCCTTGTATTAGAACAACTTGTTGCTTCTTCAAATGTTGTTGATTCTTAGTCAATAGAAGCCACAACAACATTTAGAACTAAATTCATATAGTTCATTTTAGTATATCTTGTTGAAAGAATAATGGTTCTCCTTTTTCTATCTCTAGCTAAGACATACTGACTCAAGTCTGGCTACTCATTAACAGTCTCCTCTTGTTCCCCTGCATCTTCCTCAACTTTTCCTGTGTCACTAAGTAAGTTAAGTTATGTTGGTTGCTCAGTAGTTAACTCCACCTCAATTCCTGTGGTAGATATCTCAGCTTCATCCTTAAGTCTCTTATCCTTTTTCATAAACGTCTTCTCTTCACTAAAGGTGATGTCTCTACTAATTATGAACTTCGTCTCTATTGAATGTCACATTTTAAATCCTTTGACACCCTCTGTAAAGCCTACAAACATGCACTTAACAGCTCTGGCTTTCAACTTTCTTTATTTTGGTGAACAAACCATACACACCCAAAAATCTTAAGGTTGTCTAGATTATGAGGATGATTAGTTCACTTCTCCTCCAGTGTAAACAACCCTAGAGATGTGTGAGGGCACCTATTCAAGGTATAAATAGTGTAGGCTGCAGCTTTTACCCAAAAGTTTTCACTTAGGATAGCATCAGAAAGTAAACATCTTACCCTTTCCATTATAGTTATGTTTAACCTCTCAACAACCCTATTCTGTTGAGGTGTGTACCTCATAAGCCTATGCCTAGTTATATCATTCTCACTAAAGTATTTGTCAAATTCCTCATTACAAAATTCAAGCCCATTGTCAGTTCTAAATTATTTTAACCTTTTAGATGTTTTTGTTTCTATCATAGCTTTCCATTCTTTAAACTTCCCAAAGATTTAGTCCTTAGTTTTAAGGTATCCAACTCTTTCTAGAAAAATCATCTATTAAGGTTAGAAAATACCTTGAACCACTAAGGCTTGGTGTAGGAGATGGTTCCCATAGGTCAAAATGAACATAGTCCAATATTCCTTTGGTGGTTTGTTGAGATTTTGTGAAGCTCTGACTGGTAGCTTTTCCTAAAATATAGTTTACATATGGAAAGATGCTCACTGATCCCTTTGGGCAGTATACCCTGTTTAGACAGTGCTTGCATCCCTTTTGCACTGATATGGGATAGTCGTTTATGCCATAAGTCTACCTCTGTCAAGTTTGCTGCTGAAACAGTGTAGGCACTAGTCATCATCTCTATTCCTTGTACTATATAGAGATAAAACTTTTTCACCAACCAACACTACCTTAGAATCCTTAATCACTTCTAGGATTCCGTCATTTCCTCTACACTTACACCCAATGGAGTCAAGCATGCCCAAAGATATTAAATTTCTCTTGAGTAAAGATACATGTCTCACATTTCTGAGAAATTTGATTGATCCATCCTTTAGCTTTAAGGATACTGAACCAACCACTTTGATTTTGTAGGCTTCATTATTCCCCATGCACACAGATTCTCCATCCACATCCTTATAGATTCTCTGCCATATTTCAAGGCATTCTTTACCTCTTTATAGCCTTTGTGTAGATAGTTCAACAAAACAAAGGCTTCATTCTCATTGCCAATCTTTTCCCCAATGCTCTTGAACTTAGAATCCTTTTAAACTCATCCAAATTGTCTAATAGTGTTTTAGCAGAATCCATCTTAAATGTGAAGAACTTTTCCCTTAAAAACATCTTGTTAAGTAGATCCTTAGTTGCATAGAGACCTTCCAGCTTGACCCACATTTTGTATGCCATGTCTTGATCGATCAGTTGTCTTAAGATGCTATCACTGAGATTAAGAACTAAAGTTCCATAGACAATAAATTTCATATCTTCCCTTTCTTGAGCTGTTAACGTAGGTGGCATCAATGGGTCTAAAAGGGCTTTATGAACTCTCTGTTGTCCAAGAATAGTCTTGATTAACCAAAATTACTCTTTCCATCAAACTTTTCTATCTCAAATCTAGCAACAGCCATCACTGATCTGGAAAGAATGTCGAGAACGGTTTTCTTAAGTATCTTGATGCTTCAAGAATGTTGATCTTGATGATCTTTAAATGCTCTGATACCAAATTTTTTTGGATTATACTATCTTTTCTAAGCCCAATTAATCAAGATCAATCCTAAGATGGTGAAGAAATAGCTGAGGAAGGCTCTGTTAAATCCTCGATGTGTAGATACTCAATACTCGATGAGTTTCTACTCGTTACTCAATGGAATTTTCCTTCTATCCTCGATGAGTTTCTGTTCTTCGCTTGATGGAACTCGAAAAGTGTTTATCATTACTCGATTCTACTCAATAAGTATTAATCTTTAATCGAAGCAACTCAAAGATGGAAATTCTTGACTCGATGCTACTCGATACTGTGAAAATGTTATGATTTGATAATAAGATCGTGTTTTGATTGATTTGTAGAGAAGCAGATGAAGAGAAGAAGAAGAAACACACAGAGTTACATGGTTCAGCCAATAAGCCTACGTCCACAGAAAGATTCACTTTATTTCTCACTTGAAGATTGCTTACAGCAGTTTTGTGTACAGAAATAAAAGATAGAAAGTACGATGATTATCTTTTGTGTTTTAATCAGTGGTATTTATAACACATACCATCTGACATTACAAGATAAAGTTAGTTATGTAAACTAAACTAGCTGAAATGTTATTTGAGTCACGGTTTTTACACTCTATAAGCCATGCCTCAATATGAAGGAAAAAACAATAACATGTCGAGATAGAGCATATGTAGCACTTAATATGAAGAATGCTCAAAGTAAGGACATAAATCCTCGACAATATGTAGAAAAATTAAGGGAACGATGGGGACATGGAGTAGCTACTCTTTGCTTAATGTATAATGCTACTGACGATACCATAACATATGTGTTGAGAATGTCCTAGAACTCGCAGTTCGAGTTAAACATTTTATTTATCAATAATAATAAATTGATGATTTTGCATCTTATTATGAAAATCCAACAAACATATTGATGGCTATAGTCTGAATACTATAACTTTATGTAGTGACATAAATAGGATCAAGTTAACGTTATATAGCCTAAATAGTCTAATAAGTATATGGATCATATTGGGTATCTCATCCTGGTAACACTATTGGATGCGACCCACTCTGTAGTTGTTACAAGAAGCTGTAAAGTACTATAAATGATGTGATCCACAGATCGTTCATGTTAATACATGTGAGTGGAAGCATCCTATGCAATGAGTTTGCGTATAGACTGGACCGCGAAAATAGTCACTTTTCTTTATAACGACCGTTTACTGTTAAAACTGACTATTTCATTTATTAACATAATCTAGGTTAACTCGATTTTAATCTTGAGCTAGCTATGAACTCTTGTTTGTTCAGGATTATCCTTTGATCTACAAACGGTGAGAGTAGTCCAACAGCACTGCTCAATAAGCTTCCCATTTTGGGATAAGATCGGATGAATAGTTGGGAACATATCCCTGCAAGATGGAACTCACTCCTACCTGATTTAGCATTAGCAGATAGGTTGTTCTCTTAATTATTGATTCCAGGTCTTGAACAATAGGGACCTCGCCTTCTCATGATAGAGAAAGGACTTGATTCATAGTTGTTATGAATTAGAATTGTTCATTAGAGGGTCAGTGAGAACTTCAGGAACAAGATGTATTCACAGGGTTAAAACGGTTATCTTGACCTATATGTGATTACGAACAACCTATGAAGAATCGACTTACTGATTATGGTTATATAAAGTGGACATAATATATATCTACAGTGAGGGGAGTTCAACTATGGGCTATAGTAGAGTGACCCATTAGTTAACGAATGGGGGTTAGATCGGTCTAATGAGTTTAGCCGATTAATCTCGGATCAGTGGAGCCCATGATCTGTAGGTCCGCGAGGTCCCCCTACTAACTCGTAAATGGTTAAGCTTTAGAGTAGCTTGAGAAATTAATTTGAAACATTCAAATTAAAATTAAACGGAATAAGATAATATATATTTAAATATGATTGAAATATATGAAGATGGATTTGTGCAAAAACTTAATTTAATATTTGATATTAAATTAATTAGTATTATTTAAAAATTAATTAAATTTTCAGTTTTTAAAATCAAAATGGATTTTGAAATCAAATTTTGATTTTGAGAAAAATTGGAAAATTGAAATCATGCACAAAATAGAATTTCAAGGATTTCCATTATCATCTTCTTCATGCTCTCACAAAACCCATTTTCTCTCCTTCATTAACTCCAAGCATGAGCTGCAAGTCATGCAGAATTCTTCTTTGCATCTTCACCTGCAATAAATAAAGAAGAATGGAGTGATTTTGAAGCATGCATTCTATAGAAATTTGAGAGAAAATTTCGGCAGGAAGAAAGAGTTCTTCGAGTGAGTATTGTTGTGAGCTTCTCCTTGCGTTTACATTGCTTCAAGGTGTTCTTGAGTCCCACAACTCGGTCTAAAGCTCCAAGAGGATAGTGGGGAAGATCTTGAGGTGGTTCGCGGTGATCTTTGGAGAAGACTGTTGCTGATTGATTGAGATCTTAAAGAGTTCTACAAAAGTATGATCTAAAACCCTCTTATTTAGATGAGCTTTCTTTAGTTTCTGCCAAAATTAGTGAATTTGAATGCTTATTGATCCTTGTTACTTCTGCTGCATGTTATTATCTTCCAATATGATTGTGAACATAGTTGGCACGTGTGCGTGTGCTGTGTGTGTGTGTGCGCGCGTGTGCGTGCATGTGTGTGCGTACGTGTGTGTGCGCGTGTGTGTGCGTGTGTGTGTGCGTGTGTGTATGCATGCGTGTGCGTGTGCGTGCGCGCACGTGTGCGTGTGCGTGTGTGCATGCGTGTGTGCGTGTGTTCGTGCGTGTGTGCGTGTGTGTGCATGCGCATGCATGCGTGTGTGCATGCGTGTGTTCGTGCATGTGTTCGTGTGTGCGTGTGTGTGCATGCACATGCATGCGTGTGTGCGTGAGCGTGTGCGTGTGTATGTGTGTATGTGTGTGTGCGCGCGTACGTATGTGTGTGTGTGCGCGCACGTGCGCTTTTGTGCGTGCGTGTGTGTGTGAAGTTTGATCATGTACTATGAAATATTGGATAGAATATATGGTGAAAAAAAACATGCTTAATTAAATTACCATATTTTTGTCTCTATACTTTAGAGTTGGTTTAATTTTAGTCATTATATAATTTAATTTCAAATTTTAGTTCATATAATTTTAACAAATCTCAGTCTCTCAAAATATAATTTATCCAAGTTGGTTAAATAATAACAATAACTTTGATATGAGGAGAAAGAATGTTTAAAAAAAATGAAATTTGACAATAAACTAGCAAAAGGACAAAATACAAATATTTAGTGAGGAATTAAAATTAAACAAATGAAGAGACAATTATTAAAACTCAACAACTTTTAGAATACAGAACCAAAGTAATATTTTATGGAAAAAAATTTAATTGTCTCAAATATTTTATTTTCTAAATGAGTTATTCAAATTGTGGTCTATTCTTATAGATAAGATTAAGGACCCGTTTGGATTGATTAGAGAAGAAAGTATTTTCTTTATAAAAAAATTATTTTTATTTAAACACTTTTGATTAAAAAAAAAGTGTTTAAAATACACTTTAAATATGCTTTAAAAACTATTTTGAGTGGCTATCAAACATTCATATTTGTTCCAAAATGACTTGTTTTTTAAATTAAACACTTAGAAAAATTTAGTGCATGATAAAAATAGAGAGTTGAGTTAAGTTGAATTGGTAATTAATCTAGAGAGTTAAATTGTGTGTATTTGTTGTGTAGAGTTGAGTTGAGTTGGTAATTATTGTCTGTATTTGGTGTATAGAGTTGAGTTGAGTTAAGTTTGGAAGTCTTTGTTTGAGTGCAGAGTTGAGTTGAGTTGAGTTAGGATATATGATGCAGTTTTTGTAAATGAGATTTTTTTTTTTTTTTTTTGCTTTACTATTGTTGATTAATTTTCAACTATACACTTATTTTCTCAAATCTTTTGTGATATAAACTGGACAATCTCAATTTTTTATCTCAATTTGTAAAAAATAACAGATTATTTTCAATGAATTCTTTTCAAAAACTGTAATAATTTTAATTCTCTTCGATATGTAAAACATACCACCAAAATACATATCATATTGTTACTCAATTACTAAAGAATTGGTATACTGTATGTATGTATATTGCATCTTGCTAACTGAACATTATTATTTTACATATTGTACACATGAACTTGAATAACTAGATAACTTAACAGTTTATGTTCATATAATATGGATCGTATATCTAGAACTGAAATTGTACATAGAATATTACTTTCCATTTCATCATGATGGTGAGAATGTGATAGTGTAGTACAGTAACATTGTTCTGAACATCACAAAAATAATATCAACCAACCGAACGTGTGGCTGTTTTTAAAAAAAAATCACAAAATATATGTTTTCAAGTTGAAATATTAGGTGGTTAGTCCAGTGGGTCCGAGCAAATAAGCGTGTGCAGTACCATAGCCGATTATCTTCTGGTACGACTAGGAAGTCTGTTTTTTGTATGTTCGTGTCAATTATATCGATTAGGTCACATCTATCATCCTCAGTGAGCCCTTCAATACAAAATATGGCCTGAACTACCTCCGTTCGACGTCCAAATTCCATCTCATATTTCTCGACTTGCCATGCAACGAGTCTGCCCATGTGCACTAACTGCATATCAACTGTTGATCGCATGATGCCAATCATTTCATTCTGGAATGTGAGTCGTTTCCTCTTACTCCCTTTGGATGGCTCCACTGATAGGCTTGTTCTGCTAGTAGAAATATTTGGTACACTTGTTCTCCCCGTGGACATATCTACTTGATCTTCTTACATTACATCCTCAAGTAGTTGGGTTTGCTCATTATCAGGGGTAGGGTATCCTTGCGATCTTAGCCGAATCTCGTCTTCCATTTTTCGAAACAAATTTGATGCCATCACCACTGGGGGCTCGCAATAGTGCCCATTTGCTCTGTCCTTCCCAAATACACTTAATAGTTTATCGTAATGCGGGAATGGCTTGTTCCACAATCCCATCGTGTTAGGATGGCACTGCGTTCATATATGGAAGCAATATTAGAAATTATACAAAAATAGGTACAATGTACATTGTTTAATATTTTAAAAAACGTAAACAAAGACGTCGAAGATCTTCCTATCCACCTGAATGCACTTGAAATTCTCGTTCCATCCGAACCCTGATTGATTTAACATTTTTGTTACTGCCAAATATTGTTTCTTAAAACTTCTAATCTTGCATTCGATGATATTCTGTTTTACCCACACCTAGGAAACTTCTCCTCATTTTTCTCTTCAAGTGTTGTAAATATCCCGCCGAAAGGTCCCATTGTCGGACTTCCAACCAAACTCCACCATAGAGGTTAGGGCATTCACGAACCCAGTATCCTCGGCTTTTGTCCATGTGTTTTTCAATCTTTTTCCATCGTTTGCCATTCTTATTCATTACGTCATAAAGACATTGTTTAAAATTAAATAGCTTCGTGCGGCATGTTAAAAAATAAAAAACTAAAACCATAAAGTCAAATAATAAAATTAAAAATGTTAAAAATGTTCATGAAAGAAACATAATCATGACCTTTGCCATTGGGAAAACATTTCGGTAGCTAGATCATCTTTAAATTAGATCCATTCATCTGAGGTCTCAATGAATTAAATATTCTCTCCCTCTGTAACAGCAAAAGAAGAATTCTCGTCCAACGAATCATCAAGTGAAGCATCGATGCGCATCTCCCTTGTGATTAATTTTTGAATGAGGCAACACACAGTTATCGTTCGACATTGGACCTGTACCGAGTATAAGGATTTGCCCCTAAGAATTTTCCATCGGCTCTTCAATAGTCTAAATGCTAGCTCGATAACATTTCTTGCTGCCGAATGCTTCATGTTGAAGACTCAATGTTGTCGTTACCCGCACCACACCAGTCTTAGAGATGGTAGCATTCCCCTCTATACGGAGCCAAAAATCCTTCAACATCAGGGTACCAAACATCACACAGATAGTAGTACTCTATACCATTTTTATGATTGTAATACATGTCTATTAGTAGAATAACTGAAGGTTGCTTATGTACATGAGTGATTCTTATACCCTTGGGAACCATCAACCTGTGTGGTCGCACAACTGTAACCTCAGGACCCTAGAGTCAGCGGTTGAGCCCTCCTAGCCTGGTATAATGAAGATGAATTCTTCGTTATGCTTGCATACCGCAAGAACATTTTTGGCGATTTCTCTCTTCCTCGTTCTATATCGTGGTCAATCTATGGCACTGACATTCACTTTCACATATGTGTCGTCCAATGCACTCAGGCAATTCTGTTGAAATTGTTTAATCATGATAATTTGAGAAGATGTCAGCATAATTTATTTCGGATGCATTAATAAAATGGTATTGGAACATTTTTTTCTACCTTAAATTATTTCTATCGTCCATCGGTACATGCACTTGTAACTGGTTCGAGGGTTTTCAACAATATTATCTGTAGTTGTATTACTGCTCTAAAAACTGCATTGAAATATTTTGAAAACCATCTCACCTAATTTCAAGAACTGGGTGTTTACTACTCTATTCTTCACATCATGAGCAAGAATATGTAGGAACATTGCCACCACCTCTTCAATACCAACACATCTACCTGGCTCCAAGCATCCCACCATTCGAATCATGTTGCACAAAATCATAAACATCCTTACATCCATTTGAATACTCTCACGACACGCCAAGTCACTCTCCTAAATGAGGCGGAAGAATATCAATTTTCGAATGCAGTGTCTAAAGTTCGCTAGTTATTGTTCTATCCTTCTATTATTGTTAAGCAGCGTTGCCAAAGTGAAGAACGATTGTCTTTGGGACTCAGTAATCCTTGTTATGATTTTAAACAGTTCTTGAATATTCTCCATCTTACTTGGCTAATGGACGAAGTATGTAGAGCCTGAAAGGATGAACTACATTTAGAATTAGTGAACTTGGGTTTAAAATGACAAATCATGAAAACTAAAAACATCACTCATATCTGACTATCCCGAGCCAAGTATACATTACAACCATCCCAAAAAAGAAGCCAATTACAGTTGCAATAGTTGTACTACATTGTCCTACACCCTGGTTACTAACTTGTCCAATGTGCAATGTACTGTAAGACCTATACACATGCTCTGCTTCATCGAATGTTTCATACGACTTGTATAATGCCCCCTTATACTCACTCACTTGTCCATGACATTCGTGCTAGGATAAGTAGATCCTTGGGTTACAACAAATGAAAATGACATAGAATAATTGTTTTCCCATCTACTTATATTTTCATAATAGGGGTAGTCAATACCAGTAATGAACGTTGAAGTAAATGGTTTTCTAGGGAGTTAGGATGCAGAGGTTATGGTATAAGGGTCCCTTCATACAACGCTTTACTACCTATAAAAAACTAAAGTGACAGAATGTCTCTACATAACAGTGACAGAAGTCCACATAAGTATTATAATACTTGACGTGTTTGGATTTGTATAAAATTTGATATTATAGTCTACAATTTTTTAGATTATCTAAAATTTATTATAATAGTTTACAATTTAAACATAATTTAAAGTTTGTTTGTAATGATAGTTTTGGGACTTACTTAACCTTACCTACAACAACTCTGTGTAATTAATATAATAAATATCAACTCAAAATATAATATATGTACATTAAAACAAAACACTACTTTCATATTATAAAACAATAGGACAATTAGGTTTTAGTCAATATTTGATAGTTAAGATTTTTGAGTTATATAGTGGGAAAAAAATGTAGAGGAAAATACCAAAGTACTTAAAATTATTTCTAGGAAGGCCCTTTTCATCTCACACCCAAAAAATAAAAAAATTGGTTTAATACTTTCATGTGTGTAGTTAATTTTCAAAATTTATTTTAAGACCTTTTTAATTTTATTGCTATGTCTTCTTTATTTTCAAAGTTTTAATCTATATTGCTTGAATTATTTCATATATGTAGTTTTAAACTTTTATTTGAATTTTTAAAGGGATAAATAAAAAGATCAATAGAAACCTATTAACTTTGAATATGGTATCAGTAAAAACATCAAACTTAATTATTTATCCTGAACTTAGTTATTATTCTTCTTCCGTTAACATGTTTTTAAAGTAAATACAATGGGTTAATAATAAATAACTTGGGAAAATTTTCAGTTTATACATTTTATATTTTATATTTGTATCGTATAAATTTCAACCGTAAAATAATAATTGTATCAACTGAAACTTTGAACTTCTCATAAGTGTATTAATTAATACTCCTTAGACTTATTTTAAAAATATCATGCAAACATATGATTATTTCTAGATTAATAAAATGGACAATTAGAATTGATGCTGGAACAATTTTTAAAGTACGTTCAAATTAATTCGTTTGTGAAAATGTAGGGATTTAATTAACAAAATTAGAAGTTTGACACTATGTTTATCCAAACCAAAAATAATGAAAGATGTAAACTAATATACTTTTGAGAAAACTTATGATTTAAAATGATTCATTTTATAATTCAAGATTTAAATTGATACGAACCAGAATTTAACAAAACAAAATAATATTTTTCCTAATAACTTTTTGTTATAATAGTCTTCTTGAAGAAAAAAAGGAGAAGAAAGAAGTCTAATATTCTCTCAAGGGGGAAAATGTGGGAAAATATTGAACATACAAGTCAAAAATACATAACCATAATACATTACAACTAAACAGTCCCAACAAGTACAACAAAGAATAGACAATAATAAAGATCATTCCGAATGTAAAACTTTCAAACCTGAAACTAGTTACAAAAGGTATGTTCGATTAGTTTGGACCCTACAAAGAAGAAAAATAAGTTTAGTTAGACCATGGTGTATATTAATACGATTGAAGTAGTAATAAAATATACAAGATCATACCTTTGTTTCTGTTCGAAGTGAAAGTCGAGACAGTCCACAAACTAGGAGGAAGCTAAAAAACAAAAAAAAAAATGTTAGCAATAGATCTTACTTTGATTATAAGGAAAGAATGAGGCATACCTTATATGGATGGAATAGGTTGAAGTTAGAGGTGGAAAAAGTAAACAAAGTATATTGCAACAGCTAGACAACACGGAAATGTAAAACAGATTTAAGAGAAAGTTGAAATAAAAAGGAAGGATCAAGGACGTACCAACACACATTACCAAAGGAGTCTGTGAAGAAATCTCAAAAAATATAAGGAGAGATTGGGATATAAGTAAAGGATACAATAAGGATGGTTGGTGAAGAAAATTAGGTACACACAAGTGAACCTAACCTCAATAAATTCAAACAGTAATTACAGTAAACTCATATTAAAGACAGTCAACTCAAAAGTAAATAAACTAAGTAATGGTCAGGTCAATATTAGTTCGGTGGTTAAGCTAAAAATGGACATAAATTCAACATAATATCTCACACATGAAAGGACATAATAATGCAAATTAGAAGGCCTCAAGATTTCAAGAAGCTATTTCATTATGACAAATCTAACTCCAAGCAAAGAAAATAAAAAGTTTCAATACTTCTAAAATTGAAGTCAATTTTAAATGTACAAAAATTAAATTTATTTGAATATTGAAAACAAATTCAATGGAACGAGGAAAAAGATCCATTCACCAGAGTTAGAACATAAAACAGATTGAAAGGAAATAAAATTAAAATAGAAATCATATTCAAAAGACAAGGAAAACAGATTGAAAGGAAATTAAAAAAAAATCCATTCAAAAGATAAGGAAAAATAGAGATGCATGTCTTTTTATATCTAAAAATCGAAAGAAAATAAAATTAAAACAAAAATCATATTCAAACATGAGACTGTAGATTTTTGGAACAAATCATTATCGGCCTTCAAGGGAAAAATATAGAAAACAGGCCTGTTATTGGCGTGGATTGACCCCTCACCAAGCTCCATTAATACGGTCAGGATCCTCTACTAAGAATTCACTCGCCGTCCAATTTTGACTGAAAATTATAAGAAAAACGGCAAGGGAAGGACACGTGCTTTAATATTGAAGTGGAAAGAGGAAATCTGGATAAAAAAAAGGTATAGAAGATAGTCAGGAAACAAAACAGATATAAGTAGGAGAAGGAAGAACATAGACGGATTTAATACAATTAGAGACGGATTTAATGATAGAGTAAATATGCAAGTAGCGGAAGAAATCAGAACCAATAAGTACTCTAACTACACATAGTTTGAGTTTAAAAGCATGCATGAAAACTAGGGTTGATAAAAATCCCCACGAGGTCGGGTCCCTACAAGTCCCCACCCCGACCGGTTTGACCGGGGATGGGGGGTCAAACCAGGTCCCAAGTGGGAGACAGGGCGGGGATGGGAAGGGTATCCCCTGTCTCTTATACACATCTAGATGTGTATAAGAGACAGCAACAATTCCAGCTTCTCTCTACGTATTGGTTCTTCAAAACACCAGTAGACCACCATAAAGATCTTCTCTACTATCCTCTAACTTGGATTGAGAGGTAGAATCTCTAAATTAGCTCAATTAGGTGAAGGGAGTGAGGAGGGTTTGAGAGAGGGTATGAAATTCTGAATTTTAGCTTGCATCAATGATTCTCACTTTGAAATTCAGAGTATTTATTCATGTTCATCATGCCGACACTTCAACATTCAGTTCATTTGACACATCAAAGAACAAAACAAAGTGGGCTTAGGTGTTATTTTGTGGATAATTCCACTAATTAAGGTGAATTTGGGATAATCCCACTTTCACATTTAAAAACATTTTTTTAATTTCTTTTTCATTTTCAATTTAATTTAATTTTCACTGAAATTAAGTTTAATCAAAATTTAAATCTGAACTTGAATTTCAAAATTGAAAATTTTTTGTTTAATTAACTAATTAAGCAAAGTTAATTAAATAAATCATTTAATATCAAATATTAGATTAATTAAACACCTAATTAATACATGAATACTATTCATGTTAATAAATATTTAAATCAATATTTAAACATTTTAATCTCTCTTATTACATTTAATTTCGATATATTAAACGTTTAATTATATCGAATATAATTGATCAAACCTTAAACTGAACTTGAACACTTCAAATTCAAAACCCTAATTTCGATTTTGAACGTTTCAAAACCGATCAACTCACTAATCTAAGATACAATTTTACGAGTTAGTAGAGGGACTTTATGAACCTAGATCATGAGCTCCAACATTTTGAAATTAATTGGCTAAACTCTTTAGACCGAATTAATCGATATTCGTTAACTACGGAGATACACCACTATAGCTCGATAGTTGCACTCTCCTCATTGTAAATATATTTCTATCCACTTTAACCATAATTAGTAAGTTGAATCTTCACAGGTTGTTCGTATTTACAGCTACGTCAAAATTATCGTTTTACCCCTGTAAATACATCTTGCTCCTTAAGCTCCCACCGATCCTCTATTGAACAATCAGTTTATAGTCCAACTATTAAATCATGACTCTCTTGATAATGAGAGGGCAGGGCCCCGTTGTTCAAGACCAAGAATCAGTACTTAAAAGAACAACCTATCTGCTAACCCTAAATTGGGTAGGAGTGAATTCCATCTTACTGAACTATGTCCCCAAATATCTATACCGTTTTATCCTCAAAATGGGAGGCTTATTGAGAAATGTTGTTTACTCTCATTTATGCAGATTAAAGGATAATCCTGAATAAATAACATATCATAGTTAGCTCAGAATTAAGATCGAGTTACCCTAGGTCATCGAATTTGAAATAGTTAGTTTTAACAGTAAACGGTCATTATAAAAAAAAGTAACTATTTTGAGGTTCGGTCTTATGCAAACATCTTTTGCATAGGATGCCTCCACTCATATGTCTCCACATGAATGATTTTGGGATCACATCATTCGTATCATTATACAAAGTGGGTCGCATCCAATAGTGTCGCCAGGATGAGGTACCCAATCTCATCCATATACTTATAGACCATTTTGGTTATAAACTAAAACTTGGTCCACATTTATGTCTCTACATAAAGTTAAAGAATTCATATTATAGCCATGGATTCGTTTATTTGGATTTTTATAAAAAAAAATGCAATAACAATAACATTTTATTGAATGAACAACTCAATAATACTTTTATCGATAAATAGAGTATGTTTCCAGTATTTACGAACTGCGAGTTTTAGGACATTCCCAACAATCTCTCACTTAGACTAATACTCCAGTGAGTTACAAATATATACAAATATATAATGTACACAATGTTGAGATTAAGAGAGAAAATACGATAAGCTAGGGATCTATATACCCTTTAAATTCTCCCACTTGCCCTAGATTATGAAACTCGAAGTCCTAGTCCGACCAGGTGGCCCTCGAACACTTTAGCCACGAGGGCTTTTGTAGACTCACATATAGGTAAATAATTTTCTTCTAACTCACTTAGAAGTTCATTCTTCACCAGTCTCTCAATCCTATTAAGATTTACGTGTCCTAATCTTAGGTGCAATAGATGGGCATTTTCCTTAGGAGAAATTTTCAGTCTTTTATTTTGAGTTATCGTAGTTTTAAACAATTTAGTATTAAGGAGAGCTTTAGTTTCTAATGGTCTTAGCACATAAAGATTATATTTGAGATTTGCAGAATAAACATGTATTACGTTCTTGTAAAAAAAACATTTAATTTACATTAAAAGATAAAATGCATTTCTGTTCAAACAAACATTTTACAGAAATAAGGTTCCTTTTCAAACCTGGAACCACATACATTATCTAATAAAATATATGATTTCTGTAAACAAAGTCGACTTCCTTCCACTGTCGTAGCTGAGATGACGTGCCCAGTTCTAACACGCATTGTCATCTCCCTAGCCTCTAGTTACTGCCAGAAACTAATTCCTTGAAATGAAGAACAAACGTGGTTAGTGGCGCCTGAATCAATTATCTAGGCCGAATCATTATTCTCCACTAAAAAAGTTTCTAATACAAGTAAATCACACTTACCTTGCTTGACCTTTTTCTTTTCTGTCAAGTATTTCGGATAATTCCTCTTCCAATGTCCCTCCTGGTTGCAATGGAAACAGAATCCTTTTGTAGCCTTGGTCTTCTTGCCCTTTTGGGCAGCAGCTGGTAGGTTAGCTTTCCCTTTTCCACCTTTCTTCTTCTTCCACTTTTTGGTGCCGGAAGAGGAAGACATAGACTTAGTTCTAGAGGTCGAACCTTTGAAGAACTTCTTAGAGGACAAGGCAACATTTGCCTCTCCCTTCTGTTCCTTGACTTTCATCAAGGACTGGAAAGTTTGTAGCTCGTTGAGCAAAGTGGTCAGGTTGTAATCAATCCTATTCATAACAGCATTGCTATGGAACTGCATGTAGGAGACTTTTAGGTAAAGTTTCTACGATGAAGCTAACCTAATTGGCCTCATTGATGACAGACTCATTCATCTCCGCCATGTTAAAGTTGACCATCATGTTGAGAACATATTCTCGAACAGATGCCCCTTCTTGCATACGGGCATTGAAGATGGATTTAAGAGCGTCATGCCTGAGTTGAGCAGATGGTTTTCTGAACATTCCCCGTAGGGACTCCATTATCTCACGAGCAGTGAGCATGGGCTCATACTTCTTGGCCAAGACTTTAGGAAGGCTTTCCAAGATATATGCTCGAGCCTTTTTATTTGCTCATACCCAACGCTCGAATGCCTCCCAAATATTTTGAGCGGCATTTGGAGTAGGTACTGGAGGATATTCCTCCACAAGGACAAATCTCAGGTCATCCATGATTAGAACTATATTAATCGTGTTTTTTTAGGTGATGTAATTATCACATGTTAACTTATCAGCGACAAGCATGTTTAATGTAGCGGAAGTCATATTGAAATTTGCTGAAACATACAATTTATTTATATTAGTATTCAAGCATTACCCAATTGGAAAAATCGATCAAATTTAGCAAAATAATTTAATGCACCCTATGTGACATCTATTTTGCAATAATGTTTCAGTGAGGCAGGGTGATTAGGTACCCCTTCACTGAAATGAGACCATCTCAACCAATATACAAAACAACTCCTTGTTACTGTAACTATTAGTCACCATTGTTCAGTCCATAAACTGTTAATTATTTTAACATTTTCTTGTAAGCCTAACCCCTCATTTTAAATTCTAGAGTTACGCCCTAATGAGCCAACCGTAGGGGAAAACCAATTGAAGCAAAAACTAAAGGAATCCTATCCATTTTTGGAGTTTGAGTAAGGATGCAAATACCATCCGTAGGGGGACACAAGAAAAGGTGCCTCGAGGCCAAGTACGAAAATTTACTACAAACAAATTAGAGAGACCATGGGATGTGTTGACACACGTTTCACTCCCACTTACTATAAACACTATCTCCATTCACCTTGGTATTGATCTATAAAACACCACTTGTAGAGGCACACAAGCAAAGGTGCCTCGAGGTCGAGTATAGATCTTACGGTGTGAACTTTGAAAGAGAAATGTGAAAAGGAAAAATGAAGTATCATATACCCCATTTTCCTCCTACTAAGTGTTTTACCTAAGATTAGTTTAACTTAGAAAAATTGTCACACCCCCTCCCAGGCCTTACACCCGTAAGACCGGGAAGGGAACGTGAGAGTGATTATAACCCTTTCAAGACAATATTTGTACTAACTATTGTTTTCGATATTTATTATAATTACAATGGGTTTACAACATTTACCTATTTATCTATACATGTAACCAATAGGTTTTCATTATCCCACCTATTAATCTATACCACCATTTAAAAGGTTACAATATTCCACCTATTTATCTATATATATGCCATGCCCCGAGAGTTTACCGAGCTTTTAGTTGATGGTGGTGGGAGGTGGACTCTTTGTTGAACGCTCCGCTCTGCTACCTGGGGGGGGGGGTTAGGAAAACAATTTGAAAAGTGTGAGCTACTAAGCCCAGTGAATGGTTATTTTAAAGATGAAAATCATTTCGAAAATATCATTTTGGGAAACCAATCACATGTTGGCACTCACACTGAACTTAAGTGCAATCAATGGCATAATCATGCTACTATTGAATTCCAACATCAACACATAGCAATAAACTCTATCATCAAACAATACAATCACCTATGGAAACCTTCCTATGACCCCAATTCCCACCAATGTGCACATCGACCATTTTATTTATTCCGCTAGTCATGCTTAGGTATTTTGACCATATTTCCTCGGTCGTCACTGACTATAATTTCCGCCGACCGAAGCCGACCAATTTTCCCGCCAAGCACCTTTTTTTAGGCATGCTAACCACATCCCGGCATAATCGCAGTTTCCATAGTCACACACAAACAATATCATGGCTTAACAGTATTTATGATGCACTTCTCTTTTAACTTAAGTAAATATCACAATGACTCTACTGTAATGCTTGTGAGAATGACGACAAACCCTTAATTCATAACAAATAACATCTCAAGCTATGAGGTTCCGTTATACAACTATAATATTCACATTACGTACTGATTTTATCAAAGATACATGCTAACAAAGAAGTATAATACCCACATACATCAAACTACTCACTGTACTTTCTGACAACAAAGCACATACTACTCACCAATATACTGACTTTACCAACTATCATGCTAACAAATGATGCTCTGGAGTGACATAACATTTACCATTCATACTAACTAGCAAAATTATCATGCTAGCAGGGATGTATTTCTCATGCAACATAATACGCACAACATCTATTGAGTTACTAAAAGCAATGTCACACTCACAACATATGTTAACTATAAAGCTATAACACTCACAGTAAGCTTTCCCTCTTAGAAGGAAATTTGGGTAGCACCTTCCTCGAGCTTCTCTCTTTTAAACTCACAAAACTACCTTACTCTCTCCACACGATTATTACTACTGGAATTTGTTTGAGAATAAGTTTAATTCTTCAGCCAAAGCCTCCTATTTATAGTCGTTTTCAACTCTTCTCTATGTGACAACACATCCTACAAGTGGCCTATTTTAAATTACTGGGGTTAACTGAGCTTTTGAGTTGTCTAATTTTAAGTTTGCCAACCAAAATTACTCCTATGGCATGTAATCTTGGCCGTGCATTTCAATCCCTAAGTTTCTGCATGAAATCTCCTTTTGCCACCTAAATTGCTTAATTTTTTTACTCAATTATCAAAAATATCAAAGATCGCATTACATTCTTTAAAACACAACATTCTGTCCAAATCTCGCACTCTCCGCTCTCGCTCTCTCCAACTTTCTCGCTTATTTGGCTCTCGGCAGTGTCGCTCTTTCCATGTTTCTCGCTAAGGATCTCACTTTCCCCAGCCTTCTCGCTAGCTTGGATCTCAGCAGTGTCACTCTCTCCCATTCTCTCGCTCAGCCAGTCTCGCTCTCTCCCATTCTCTCACTCAGCAGTCTCGCTTTCTCTCCCATTCTCTTGCTCAACCGATCTCGCTCTCTCCCATCCTCTCGCTCGATCGATCTCGCTCTCTGCCATCCTTTCGCTCAACCAGTGTCGCTCTCGCTCTAATCTCGCTCTCTCCATTCCCTCCAACTTCCTCCAATCTCGCTAGTGGTCACCCTCACTACTTGCGACACATGGATTCCACTTTCCTTTTAAATTTTTAACTTACCCCGTACATTGATAATAAATTTTCACCTCCCAATCTCCCAATGAACAGTCTCCATACCAAAGGTATCCAAATTCTTCCCACCTTCAAATTATTAATTTCAACCTCTCAAGCCTTCCAATGAACAGTTTCCAAACGAAAAGTTATTTAATTTCCTTTGTCCCTCGAATTTGCTAGCTTCCAACTTCCTTATTAATCTTCCCCGATTCTGCTTACTTATTCATAGTTATATATTCTATTGTTGGATAATTATTAATAAATTCCTTAATTTATCAAAATTTTCCTTTAAATTCCACCTAACTTCCTCTTAATTTAATTTATATTTTTCATTATATTTTCCTTTATTTTCAGTATTTTATTTTTCCCTTCTTTCTAAGTTAGGGTTAGGGTTTTACAAAAATACAACTACTTATTTTTACTAAGTGATTGTTTAAATTCGCCCAAAAGTAACACTTACGTTTGATAGTTAAATAACTTCGATTAATGTTCATTAAACATTTTAATAAATTTTAATAAACAATTGCATACTTGTAGCAAATCTATCAAATTCACCTTTCTAGGTCAGTTTTCAGGTAGGGGTGTTCTATTTTCATCAACTTAAATACCCCAGCCTAGACAGAACTAGCTTTAAACAAAAGATCCCTTATAGATACATTTGCTACAAATTTAATCTTTTAATTAAAACCGATTTAATCCTATTAAACTAATTTCTAATCTTATTAGAAATTTTGTGATCTTAAGTCTATGTGAATCATATTTTAAAAATATTTTTAAAAAAATTTTAAACCTAAGTTTGTATGCAATTCTGAATTATTGATTTAATTTCTAATTTCATTTAATTACAACAATTAGAAAATAAATGAAACAAATTAAAATCATACATTGCATTGAATGACATATTTAATAAAATTATAACATTTATAAGATTGGCTAAAGTAGTATCATGCTTCATGCAATTCTCATTTCATTACTTAACATACATAACATTTATATATACTAAAGTAATGAAATAATAAAATAACATTCATACATACATCCAACTATATATTATAACTCTTATAATATAAATGACGTATGAAAATGTTATTATGCATTCAAACATATATTATAACACTTATATTATATGATACATGAACATGCTTTAAAATTAAATCATGCAACTATATTTATAACATTTATAATATAAATGATGCATGAATAATGCATAACCTATGGTGGGATTTTACTATATGGCATATATTATGGCATATATAATTAAAAAATAAATCATACATCAAATGCATAATTTAAACAATAATTTATGGACCGGAATTGGACTCCTAAGGAATTAATTAAATTAATATAATATTTATATTAATTTAATTAATTAAAACTAATGATTACATAAATAATAGCTTAATTGATTCAAAACAGGCGAACCGGACTTTGAACCGCACGAACTGGATCGCCCGAAACCCGAATCGCCCGCGAACAACTACCAAGCAAACCGGATGCGACCAAACCGCACACGAACCGATCAAATTTTTCCATCTCAGAGCATTTCAATGCTATGGAAAAAATGTTTCGTCTACCTCATCGCAGCATTGCAATGCTAGGGCATAGCATTGCAACACTACTGTACAGTCACCCACTGTATAGTTGTGATTTGCTTCATTTCTTCTCCGATTTGGGCCTCGTTTTCTCCACACAAAAAAATGCCTGAAACAGCATAAATGACTCAAACAATAAATTACAGACTCGATAGCTTTAATTAATGCCCAAAAAATGAGCCCTTACAAACCAATTTGTAAAAATTAAAGCAATAAATCTATAGACCAATCCCAAAAACATCCATAAATCGAAAACTATTCAACATTCATCAACATGAATAGAATTCAAAATGCAACCCACCATAAATTGTAAATTAATTCTAGAAAAATAAAATTGGGACTAAAAACGCCGCTCCAATGCTAATCGAATGAACCATGAGGTCCAAAGAGAAAGCAGGATCGTCCCAATTTGGTTTTCACAATGTAAGATTATGCATAAACATAAAAATTATAGCATGCTAAAACTGAGGGAAAAGGGAGAAGGTTAGAATTCGACTTACTCTTGAAGAACAAATTCTTCATGTAATTCCTCCTCTTCAGTCACAAACAACCACGATCACAAACCCTTTAAAGATCATGAAAAAATAACCAAAGATCCAACATTTTGAACACTATCAAGAGATAATCCTCTGTATTCTCTATAGGGGAGAAGAATTACAAGAGGAGTGGGCTCTGTGTATTTTGGAAAAAGGGAGATAAGTTGAGAGGGTGCCTTTTTCTTAGGATAATTACATTCTGTTCAAGAGAGATTTTTCCAAAGAGCTTTTCTCTGTTTTCTTCAGTAAAGAAGATGAAGAACGTAAAAAACTGAGCCACCCACTATCACGATTGATTGAGAGAAAAAAGAGAGAGAGTTACCACTCCATCCTAAATTAATTTTCAAAAAATTAATTTATTTCAATAAATTATTTTTTTTTAAAGAATTATATAGATATATATATATATATATATATGTATGTATGTATATGTATATAATAACCACCTTATCATATAATATATATTAAACTAGATGTTATATCAAATATAACACATAACCTATAGTTTTTATTTTATATCAAATACAATATAACCTATAGTTTTTATTTCTCTCAACAATGCATGGTATTTATTATAAATCATATTTATACTAAATTCAATTATATGAATCTCATCCATATAATTAGTATTTAAATCATATTCAAATATTTAATTCCTCGTTAAATAAGCTTTATACTATAATATATCAAATACATTATATTAATTATATCACATATAATTAATTCTCTCAATTAATTTGAACAATTAAAATTAATCCAAAATTAATTCTCAATAATACATGTTGAGCTACAGAGAGACCTTATGGACTTATAGATTGAAGCTCCAATGGTACTCAAATAATTAATTAAACTTCTTCAATTAAATTATTCAACATCCATTAATTGCCAGTCAGTCCATTAAAGACCAACAGTTACATTCTTTGCACTACAGATTTATTTCTATGTCCATTGGATATAACTCTTCACAAGTTGCTCGTAAGTACAACTAGGCCAAAATTACCGTTTTGCCCCTATGGTTACATCTGACTCCTTAAGTACCATCAATCCCTCTAATGTACAATAATTCATAGTCCAACTATGACCAAACCCTTCTCAAGAAAAGAGAAAGTGTGGCACCACATTGTTCAAGCCCTGAAATCAGTCCTTAAAGGAACAATTTATCTACTTACCCCGACATTAGGAAATGAGTGAATTCCGTCTTGTGTAGTTGTGTTCCCAACTCTTCGATCAGACGAATCTCCAAAATGGTAGGCTTATTGAGTCGGCGATCTAGCCACTCTCACCCATATAAATCAAAGAACTGCCTTCATATGCAAGAGTTCACAACTCACTCAAGTTCAGGTCATGTCACCTATGGTCATCCTGATAAAATGTAAGTCTCTACTATTAACAACATTATATAATGAAACTAATCATTTCGTTTTCCGGTCTTATACAAACTCCTATGTATAGAATACCTCCGCTCAAATGTCTTTACATGAATGATCAGGATCAGATCATTTGTAGCACTTTACAACAATTGTAACTTCTACAAAGCAGGTCATATTCGTAGTGTCACCAGGATCAGGTACCCAGCCTTATCCATGTACTACAAACCATTTAGATTATCACTTAAATATGATCCACATATATGTCTCTATATACATGTTTAAGCTACAAAAGATAACCTTGGATGTTAGTTTATTGGTTTGTGGGTTAATGGTACTAAATGTCGAATAAAAATATCTCATAATTTATTAAATAAATAAATTGTTTGTACATTACCATTACAAACTATAGGACCCATGAGATTTTGGGCATCAATCACAACAATCACATTATTCATTCCACATCGCATCAGATAATTCAATTTCAATCATATCCAAGTCAAGAGTCAAAAATCAGAAATCCAAAACAACAATAATCAAATAAATCAAATTAAGAAGTTAACTAGGAAAGCATAAAAGTGAAAATAGACATCCTTTGAAAAATTGGATTGAAGTCACCGTAGGTATTCTTCAACATGGGCGATCAAGCTTGCCCGCCTAGTTAATGGATTCCTTGTCACGGTCCATAAAGGCTTCACTCGCTGACCAAAGACATTGATGATCTTCATTCATTAATTGCACAGCTCCATGGTGAAAAATTTCACGCATAATGAATGGGTCGGACCACCTTGACTTAAGTTTACATGTGGAAAGATGAAGATGAGAGTTAAAAAGTAACACTCGTTGGCCAATAGTTAGATCTTTCTTATAAATCTTGTTGTCATTCTACTGCTCAGTTCGTTCCTTGTAAAGCTTTGCGTTCTCATACGTGATGAATCACCACTTTGTCAGTTCATTCAGTTGAAGTTTCCGAGCCTCTCCTACTATTGCTAAATTCATATTCAACTTTTTCAGGGCCCACTATGCCTTATGCACTAAATCTAACAGGAGATGGCATGCCTTCCCAAATACCAGCGCATAGGGAGATATGATGATGGGTGTCTTATACGCAATTCTATTAGGCCCAAAGAGCCTCATCTAATCTCTACATTTAATCCTTCTGAAAGGTGTTTACCACTTTCTCCAATATGGACTTTATCTCTTTGTTGGAAACTTCTGCCTGACTGTTTGTCTGCGGATCGAATGCGATCACGACCCTGTGATTACACATTAAATTTTGTTAACAAATTAGAAATAATTTGATTGATAAAATGAGTACCTTCATCACTAATCAAGGCACGGAGCGTCCAAAAATAGGAAAAGATATTCTTTTTCGAAAACTTAGCCACTGTGGCCGCATCATTCTTAGAACAGAAGATGGCCTCCACCCGTTTATAGATGTAGTCGACTGCTACCAAGATGTATTGATGTCCAGAAGAAGCAGGGAAATGACCCATAAATAAATGCTCCACACATCAAACAACTCTACTTCCAAAATTCAATTTAGTGGCATTTCATTTTTATTGGATATGTTGCCAATCTGTGAACACCGACCACAGTTCATCGCATGGGCACGGGTGTCTTTGAATGGACTGAGCCAGAAGTAGCCACACTAAAGAACCTTAGCAGCGGTCCTCTGCCTCTTGAAGTGTCCACCATATGGGGACACGTGACGTTGTTCAAAGATGCGTTGAACTTCGAACTTCGGAACGCATCGTCGTAAAATATGATCAAGTCTTAATCGGTATAGAAACGGGTCATCCCAACAATAAAACTTGGCTTTGTGAATAAGTTTCTTCTTCTGTTGATAGTTATATTCTTTTGGCATCTAAGTGCGAACCAGATAATTGACAATATCCACATATCATGGTTTTTTCTCACTTATACTCATTAAGTTCTCATCTAAGAAACAATAGTCTATCTGTTTTTCTTTCTTCTGACTCTTTTCATTTTCCAACCATGACAAAGATCAGCAACTTGGTTCTCTGTCCCTTTCCTATCTTTAATCTGTAGTCAAACTCTTGAAGTAGTAGTAGCCATATAATCAATTTGGGCTTCACATCCTTTTGCCATTAGATACCTAATCGTAGAGTGATCAGTGTATATCACCATATTAGACCCCACTAGATATGGTCTGAATTTGTCTACCACAAATACCACGGCTAACATTTCTTTCTCTGTGGTCATATAATTTTCTTGGCCATTGTTAAGGGTTTTATTGGCGTAAAAGATAGGATGTAGGATTCTTTCTTTGTGTTGACGCAATACTACTCCCACTGCATAATTGTTTGCGTCGCATATGAGCTTAAAGAGTTGCGACCAATCCAACGCCACCAGGATGGACACAGAAATGAGCCAATCCCTAAGCATGTTGAATGTCTGGGTGCAAGCATCATCAAAATTGTTAGGTCTGTCTACTTGAAGGAGTGCACTCAAGGGTTGGGCAATTTGGGAGAAATCTTTAATCAATCTCCTATAGAATCCAACATGTCCTAGAAAGCATCTCAAGTCTTAATATTCATGGGTGCTGGTAACTTGGTGATCACATCAATCTTCGCCTAATCTACCTCAAGTCCTGCCTTGGAAACTTTATGCCCTAACACAATGCCTTCAGTGACCATGAAATAACACTTTTCTCAGTGGAGAACAAGGTTCATTTCCTCGCATCATTTCAGCACTTTTTCCAAATTCGTAAGGCAGACACTGTATGAATTACCAAAAATGGAGAGATCATCCATAAAAACCACCATTGACTGTTCCAAGAAATCTTAGAATATGGCCATCATGCATCGCTTGAAAATCCCTAGCACATTACAGAGCACGAAGGGCATGCATCGGAAGGCAAAGTTGCCAAAAGGACAAGTGAAAGTGTTCTTCTCTTGATCCTCAAGTGCTATGGCAATCTGGTTATATCCAAGGTACCCATCCAGAAAGCGGAAGAACTCATTTCTCACCAATCTATCCAACATTTTATCAATAAAGGGCAAAGGGAAATGATCTTTCTTGGTTACCTAATTCAATTTGTGGTAGTCCATACATATTCACCAATCGGTGATAGTTCTCATATAGATCAATTCATTTTTAATATTAACAACAACCGACATGCCACCTTTCTTCGACGCGCACTATGTTGGGCTCACCCAGCTACTGTCAAGGATGAGATAGATGACTCCTGCATCGAGCCACTTTATTATCTCTTTCTTGACCACTTTGCACATAGCTACATTGAGCCTGTGTTGCCTTTCGATAAAGCCATCTTTCCCTTCCTCCAGCCTAATTTTATGCATATAATAAGAGGGGTTAATCACCTGGATATCTACCAAAGTCCATCCAATGGCCTTAGTGTACTTTCTCAACACCTACAATAGGGCCAGCTCATCGTCTATGCTCAATGGGGAGGAGATAATGACGGGCAGAGTGTCATTATCACCTAGATACACATACTTAAGGTGTGTAGGTAAGGCCTTCAGCTCCAAGAGGAGGGGCTCTACTAACAGCAATTTTATTTTTATTGCTTCTCTTTCTTCTAGATTCAAAGATTCAAAAATTTGGTCAGACTTGGTCACGACATGCTCTTCTTCCATTGCCAGCTCAACTTCTTTTTCTTCTTTTATTTCCTCTTCAAACATTTCCCAACAACTTACTTTAAGATCATCAATGTGCTAACATGTTCCCAATTCATCCAGGAACTTCAATGCAATGTGCTGACATGTTCCTAATTCATCCAGAAACTTCAATGCATTAAACACGTTGAATTTAACTTGTTGATCATCTACTTTAATGGTCAATTCAAGTTTCTATATGTCGATCAGAAACACCTGGTTAATAAGAATGAGCGACCAAGGATGATAGGAATCTCAGTATCAACCTCATAGTCCAAAATGATGAAGTCAGTTGGGAAGATGAATTTATCAACCTAAATAAATACATATTCTATCTTCCCTTCAGGATATGTTATGAATTTGTCAGCAAGTTGCAAGATCACGGTGGTGGGTCTGACCTCACCAATTCCCAGCTCTTTAAAGATAGATAATGGCATCAAGTTGATGCTTGCACCCATATCACATAACGCATGGTCGACCTCCTTCCCACCAATAGAACAAGGTAGAGTAAAGCTCCCTGGATCTTTCATTTTAGCCAGGATGTTATTTTTGAACAATGCACTTCACTCTTGAGTCAGCGTGACAGTCTCAAATTCCCCCAGCCTTTACTTTTTAGATAATATGTCCTTCAAGAATTTTACGTAACTCAGCATCTGTTCAAGGGCTTCTACCAAATGGATATTGATGTGAAGTTGTTTCAGTACATCTAAAAACCTCTTGAATTGTCAACTATCATCTTTCTTTTGTTGAGGTTGATGCCCTAAAGTCTTATGTTCTATAGTTTGTAACCAGTTTGTACAAATGCTTGTGTTCTATAATATATGATATTTTACTTCACATCTTGTATTTTCCTCAGTTGCATGTTTTATTTGCTTTACCACAAATCAATAAACTTAAAATCCCTGGTTATCTGTATGTAACTCAAGCATGTATATGGTGACATACAAGTGGATCATGTCTTGAGTGATAACCAAAATGGTCTGTAGTATAAGGATATTGGAAGGAAACCTTATCCTGGTAATGCTACGAATGCGGCTCGCTTTGTGGAATGGTCAAAAGTGTTGTGACTTGTCACAGATGGTCTAATCCTGATCATTCATGTTGGGGACATGCGTGCGGGGGCGTCCTATACAAAGAGTTTGTATAAGACCTAACCACGAAGTGTTAACATCTCGTTATATAAAATCGTTCATGATAGAGACTTCACTTCACTAGGATGACCATAGGTAATATGACCTCAATCTTGAGTGAGTTGGGAACTCTTGCCATTGAGGGCGGTTCTTTGATTTGTATGGGTGCGAGTGGCCAGGTCGCCGATTCAAACCTACCATTTTGGGGATTCGTCTTATTTAGGAGTTGGGAATTCAGCTACACAAGATGGAATTCACTCCTTCCCTGAGGCAGGGGTAAGTAGATAGATAGGTCTTTTAAGGGCTGATTCCAGGGCTTGAACGATGTGGCGCCACACACTTTCTCTTGGCCCGAGAGGTGTACACACATAGTTGGACTATGTTGTATTGTTCATTAGAGGAATTAGTGGTACTTAAGGAGTGAGATGTAACTATAGAGCAAAATGGTAATTTGGCCTAACTGTACTTACGAGCATCTGTGAAGGGTCATCATACTCATGATTGGTTATATCCGATGGACACAGAAATATATCTGTGGTAAGAAAAGTTTAGTTGTTGGCCTTTAGTGGAATACCTGACAGTTAACGGATGGTGGATCTCATGGCTAAAGAGTTTAGTCAGTTATTCATGGACCATTGGAGCTTCGAGCCACAGGTCCATTAGGTTCCCTTGGTAGCTTAGATAAAGTCGAGAATCAATGTTTGGGTTAATCTGAAATGTTCAAATTGACAAGAAGAAGTTCGATTATATATGATATAATTGGACTGGTTAATTATATATGATATAATTAGCTAAATGTATGAGATACATTATTTTGGAGGAAATTAGATATAAATATGATTTATATCAAGTAGAGGAGAAATTACTATAGTAGATATGTGATATAAAACTACAGGGTAAAAATATAATAATAATTTAATTGATTAATTATATAATAATTAACCTAAAATCTCTCTCGGACGTGCGTTAGTGGAAAACAGCGTCGGTTATTATAACCGATGAATAAAAATGAAATTTGTTTCATTTTGAAGGGTTCGAAAGAAAAAAGATTGGAAGGTTGCGTTGGTGTGAAAACGTAAACAATCGCTTAAAGTCAAGAGCCTATATGATAGTCGCTCAGTGCCTAAATATGAAACCTGGATTTCAATTTTCCTTACTTAAGCAAGTGATAAAAAGAATTAACTAAGTGAAAGTTAAATCCTAAGTTAAGGGGAAGAAAATTTCTAAGTGTTAAGTAGATTTTCCTTGAATAATTTAAATTGAGATTTAATTGGTAAAATTGTAATGAAATTTTTATAATAAATAGGTTGTTGAAAACAGTTAGTGTGATTGGTGAAAGAAGGAATGGAGATTTGAAAAGAAAAAAAACTGGAATTGAGTTAGGAAAGTTGGGAAAAAATAATAAGCAGGTTGAGCTAGTGTGGAATAATATGGAAATTAAGTTTGGAAAATTTGGGGAAAATTTCAGCTAAGTATGGAGAAATTAGTTGAAGTGCGTTATGGCTGAAGGATTAAGAAAAATATGGAATTTATGTGAAATGCAGAAAATATAGGAAATTACTTTGGAAAAATTTGGAAAATCCATGTAAAAGTATCACAAAGTGGTGAGCAAACGTGTACGGAGAACAATGTTCGCAGTAGCTAAGAGCGAGATCGTTGAGAGTGAGATCAACGAGATCGTTGAGAGCGAGATCATTGAGATCGAGACCAGCGAGATTGGAGAGGAAATGGGAGAGAGCGAGATTGGATAAAAGATGGGAGAGAGCGAGACCAGCGAGAAAGCTGGAGAGAGTGAGAGTGGAGAGAAAAGTTAAAGCTGGAGAGAGCGAGAGGGAGAGCGAGATTAGAGAGAGCGAGACTAGCGAGATTGCTGGAGAGAGCAAGAGTGAAGAGAGCGAGACTAGCGAGAAAGTGGGAGAGAGCTACACTGCCGAGAGTGGAGAGAGCGACACTGCTGAGAGCAGAAAAAGCGAGAGCGCCTATGCGTTAGCCTTGCTTTGTCCGATTCGAACGTCACACCCACGCCTCGCCTATGCATTGAACGGCCGAGCAAGCTTCTGGGTGATGTATTTGGACACGTTGGGGTGGATTATGCATGTAAAAACCCTAATTTGAATACAAACAAAGCTTGGACGTAAGGGTAACATCAATTAAAATCTAGGTGTCCGATTAGAGAAATTCTTAAACCCTAAGAAATTGTGTTGGATGCATTTGGGAAGAACACTGAATCAAGGTGAAGTCAGTACTACGTTGATAAAGGGAGGATTAAACATTTGGCCATGCAAGCAGTAGATGTTGTCAATCCCATGAGCAAATTTGAACGCCTATAAATAGGGAGTTGGGATGTCATTTTCAAATCACACAAAAATCATAAATTTCGTAGAAAAAGTAAGGAGTGAGACTTCAAGAGAATGTGTCAACTTTGGATGAGGAGATCTTCCAATCTACTCGTGCGTTTGGAGTGATTACAAAGCCATCTAAAGCTCTGGAAGTCTAGTTTTTAGAGTAGGGCTGTCGGAGGAAAAGGCCTCAAAGGAACTGGGCTAGAGGTTGAGAAGAAGGCAGAAGGGTCAGACTATCAGATCAGTCTGGGCCAGACTTGAAGATTTTGAGATTCCAGCCAAACACGAGGAATTATGAGCTGAAAGTTTAGGTTAAGACTCCTAAGACATTCTAGAATATGTTTGTAGAAGGAAGTATTTCTAAAATAAGGTTCAGAACTATAGGTAATCTAAGTTGTATTTTGAATTTGGATTATAGGGGTGAAAAAGAGACCGAGGAGCTACTAGAGAGAAAAGTTCCTAAGAGTTCGAGGTGAGTGGCTAAAATGTTTTCAAACTAAAACGTTTTTAAAACTGTTTTAATTACAAATTTACATAAATCATGTTTGCGAAAAATAATCTCATGCCTACTAGTTTTTAAGTGTTTCCAAGTAAGTTTGAATTGTGATTTGAACGCATGCATATTGTTGAAAAACTATTTACATATGTATATGTATTGATTTTATCCAGCATGCGTTACCATTTTTAAAGCCATGTTGTATATGTGTTATACTGTACATGCTTTAAAGAAAAAAGTTGTTTATAAATAGTTTTGGTAAAATGCGATGCCAAAGTACAAGGAGAAGGCATCCACCCAACTAGATACTGAAGTACAAGAAGAAGGTATCTATTGGTACTGAAGTACGTTTGAGAAGGTACCAAGCCAATGGGATACTGGTACGTTGGAGAAGGTATCCTAGTAGCTCGATACTGAAGTAGAAGGAGAAGGTATCTGAGCAGTAGTACCTAATGTGTGAAGGTACTTAGTGTGGCCACACAAGTGATAAAGTCAGAGATTGAGCAAAAGGGTTCTCTCTGGACTAGTAGTTGGTGTTGGGATTATTTACCAGCTATACAGTACTTTGATTTGAGAAATGATTTTACTGTTTTATGTTTAAAATAGTTTTATATACATTACACTTGGAAAATATTTATGCTGCAAAAGTTTATATTTCAGATAAAACTTTTTTCTGAAATTATGCATGAGAATTTACTATGTTTTCTCGGTCACTCACTGGGCGTAAGCTAACCCCATTTTCAAATGTTTTTGTTTTTCCCCCCCACAGGTAGCGGTCAAATCCTCTAAAGACAGCTCAGTATCTGCTCTGCCATTAAAGGACTAAAACACTTGTAACCATTTTCTAAGTGGTTACGGTTAATATTGTACACATGTTGCTATTGTTCATATAGGGACAAGGGTTTGTGGGTTTTGGGACTTGTAAATCTAATATTGTAAATACTCTAAACATATTAAGTTTCTAAGTTAATAAATTGTGGGCCTAAAGACGTCCCGTTGCATATGAAGTATAATTGGTATCAGAGTTATTCTGCAAAAGTTATTAGGCAATAAGTGTCAGCCCAAGGATTGGTAACTGCTGCAGTCACGCCTTTCTCTAGGATAAGAAGGAGGTCTGGGGCGGGGTGTGACACTAAACGGTCGCATACCTCGTGCCTAAACAATCGCTTACCTAGCGCCTAAATGATCACACATTAATTCCTAAACGATCATATAGTGTGCTGATGACATGCAAAAGTGCATGTCATCTTAGGCCTTTAACTTAGAATTATAAAGGTTGTTAAGCAGAATAAGCGACAATTATGCTAGGAATTCATGAGAAAATGAGCTTGCGTCGTTCAGCATTAAAGAAACTCGGCTAACCCGTTAGTATGTGTTATTATGCGTTCAATGTTCTATTTTTGTAGCTAATGTAGGAAGTGGACGCAACCGCGGAAACCGGACCACCACAAAGACTACCGCAGGCGGAGAAACTCTCCATCACAAAGGCGAACGCGTTCAATGAATGCATGGATGTTGCGATAATCAGCCGCATGCGTCCATCGCATGGGAGTTGCGCTCGTCAAGTGATTGCGGTCATCATGTAGAGTTGAGGTATTAAGCGAATGCGGTCATTGAATGATTGTGGCTACGCGATAACGTATGCTAATCAAAATTTAGTGGAATGAATGCATCAACACATCTACCTTGAGAAAATCAAAAGCTGATTTTAACATTTCACCTACCACACCATTAGCGGCAGAGGTTCAGAAAGGACTAAACGCGTCGAATGTCAGAATCAGAGTAGTCCATTAATGTTGTCGGCAATCCAGGCTCTATATACAGAAGCCGATGAGCAGAAATTCAAGTTATCCAAGGTTTTCGCCTGAGGTTTGCCTAGGGCGGATCCTTGTGATCCAGATAAAATGTGTGAGAAGACGCTTGAGAGTTCTTCATCTCCTTCATCCATTCCGAGTGACGATCGGAGCCTTGAACCGGAGCTAGATCTCGAGAGAGGCAGCTCCACCGCCCATCCATGGCACCATCGGCAGCCTTGACGCACATCTGCTAGAAGCAAGTCTTTGCTTCCAACCGATCATTTTATTTTCCTTTCTTTTCTTATATTGTATTGTATACATTTTGTGATTAAAGAATAAATATATTTTGTGTTCAATACATTTCTATGTTTCCTTCGATTCCATCTCCATCTTCTTTACTTAGCATCTTTAACTTCATTGCATCACTTAGTGAGATTTCTTGAGTATCGCATACTTAGTCATGTGGATTAGGAATATGAAGTATGTAGCAAACCACCGAGAGGTGTGCGTTGCGTGAGTGTGTGAGTAACCTTATTTGCTTAGTTTGAAGCTGTAGCAACGCCTGTCTATAGGCCAACGCAATGCTTGTCTATGAGTAGAGTCAGCAACAACCAACTACCCGAGAGGGTAAGTGGTTGGTCACTTTAAGCAATGTAAGCATTGTTCACTAGAGATAGGAATAATCTTAGGTCAGCAAAGTTCATGCGGTTACCTTGTCCTATGAGCGCTTCATTCATCATTTAGGCATACTTGGAAGAGTAGTCTAAAACCCAAATCTAATACTCGAGAAAGCGGATTGGAACGCATAGGCAAGAATGGGGAACTTAGGGATAGGCTCTGTTTGCTATCACATAACATATGCACCCTACGGATAGGATATTGCATGCGTCCAGGAAGTAGGATAAGGTGTTATGCGGCTATCACGCTCATGCGACGAGAGCTCGTGAGGGGGTTATGGAGGTTTAGGCAGGCATAGGCTTCCCGGCAATATCGCAGATACACCGCATACGTCCTAAAGTTAGGCTCAAGTGTGTGTAGCATGATTGCATGGCTTGCATTGACTCTTGAGTACTGCAATGAAAACATCTCCGCATTTTATCTATTTCTCTATTCATTTGTTTCATGTCAAGAGTTGTCGTGCCTCTACCTCTCATGCATATTCTCATTGCGTTGTCTGTTAGCTAGGAGTAGGAGTAGTGTTAATGTAGAAACCCCTCCATCATTCTTTTCTTTAAACCACCGCATGCACATTACCGTATTCATTTTGCTACAAGTCCCTGAGTTCGACCTTGGATCAACCAAGAAACTTGCGTTTGCGTTATACTTGGCATGAGCGCAAGAAAACTTGTGACAGGACGCATGGTCATTGCATACATTCGTTAACGCATTGTCATTCCAATGCATGACCATCGACACATGACTATCAATGCATACCTTAAGAACGTGCATCGCATATTGCATCCAAGGGATTTTAGTTTTCGAGTAAATTGACATCTAATTTCCCATCACCAAGTTGTCGATGGTGATCAACACGTCCTTCACCTTCCCCTCTGGATGCACCAGAGATCTATCTGCAAGTTGGAGAGTCACAATCGTGGGCTCAATTGCCCCATATTCAGCTGCTTAAAGATCGACAGAGGCATCAAATTGATGTTGGCTCCAAGGTCACACAAGGCTTGCCCGATGTACAGTCCTCCTATGGAGCAAGGTATAATAAAGCTCCTAGGATCGCTTATCTTCGGTGGAATGATTGATTTCGAACTCTGTGTTAAAGCCACCGTGGTAAACTTACCAGCTCCCCTCTTCTTGGTTACCATATCCTTCAGGAACATTGCGTAGGCAGGCATCTCCTCAATTGCTTCACTGAATGGAATATTAATATGTAATTGTTTTAACATAGACAGGAAGTATTGATACTGTACCTATTTGTTCTTTTCTTTCTTAATCTTTGCGAGAAAGGTGGTAACAACACTCTCATGGTCCCCTTCTCTGTTGGCTTTGAGGTGGACGCAACTTCTGGCCCTATTGCTTCTTTTTGTCCTTCTTTTTCTTGTGTCACCAAAATTTCAAGTTCCAACACAATGGGAGCAGTCCGGCTCGGCTCCTTTCTTTCTCCCTCCACAGTTTTTCCACTCCGCAATGTCACAACCTGGCATTTCTCTTTGCCTAATCCCCCCGGGTTGCGTGGGAGTTCTGTTGAACTTGGCAGAGCCCCTTGCGGTCTGTTCTTTAGCTCACTTGCAATCTGGCCCATCTGTAATTCTAGAATGCGGATGGACGTAGCCTGCCTTTGAAGCACAGTTTCATTTTTCTCTATATATTGCTTCAATAGGCTTTTCAGGGAGGAAGATTGCAGTAGTTGCGAGCTACTGACTTGATTGCTTGTCTGACCGTTATTGCACGAGAAGAATCCACGTGGCCCTTCTTTCTGCGGCACAGTTTGGAAATTCTACTATTGATTCTTCCATGTAAAATTGGGGTGGTTTCTCCACTCGGGGTTGTAGGTATTCGAAAATGGAATATTTTTCACTAAGTAAATAGACTGTGGATTCTGTGGACATTCTTCCAGTGCGTGCCCATCACCGCAAGTCGCGTACCTTGCGGTGTTTTGACTAATTGCGTTGATTTGCCCATTTTGCGGTGTTGGATTGTTGATCGCAATTCCCTTAATTAAGTTCATCATTGCGGTCATCTGATTCTGTAGTGAAGTAATAGACCCATTACTTGCATCGTTATCCTTGATTCTCAGTCTCTGATCACTCTCTCTCCAATCCTCATGGTTCTTAGAGATGCGATCCAAGATGTTCTTAGCCTCGTCATACGTTTTGTCAAGCAGACCACCAGTGGTTGCCGCATCGGCAGCGGTCTGCGAAGCGGGATTTAAACCACGATAAAAGATTTCCATCTGAAAGTAGTCTGGCAATCCGTTGTATGGACAGTCCCTAACCAACCTCTTAAACCTCGCCCAGGCATCGCTGAGCGATTCGTCCATGTCTTGTTCAAAATTAGTGATTAGTCTCCTTCGTCTAGCATTCTCAGTAGGTGGAAAATATTTCTTCATAAATTTCTCTATGACTTGTTCCCATGAAGTGATCTCTCCCAGCTCGAGGGAATACGCCCATTTTCTTGCTTGATCACAAAGAGAAAATGGGAACAAAGTTAGTCGAACTTCTTCGCAGAGATGTTCGGGAACACAAAAGTATTGCAGATTTCTATAAAAAGCTATGGAGGTGGGCGTGCGGGTCCTCGCCACGCTATCCTCCGAATTGTCCTGCAGTCTGGATCATCTGCAGCATCACCAGTTTCATTTCGAATCGGCTTCTGTCAAGGGCAGGCCTCATGATTCCTAGAGAGAAATCATAGAGGTTTAGCGATGCATAGTCCTAATGGGCCTATTGTGATTGTTTGCCAGCAGGATTGGATTCGCCATGATGTTGTTTTTGTTTGGTGCTCCGTTTCCAGGCTGCTCCGCCATATCTTCTTTGTCTGACTGTTGTTGTTGGCAATCTCTTAATTTTTGTCTGAACGTCCTCTTAATCTTTGGGTCGTAATTCGCCAAAGATTGAGAGCCTGTAAAGAAATCAGAAAAATTACCGTTAGCACACTATTGATATGGTATGTTGAGGCTTCATTAGTTAAGATAGTAACAATAGATGTTCGAGAACTATTGATTTTGGTTGATATGGTATTTTAATTGGATTTATTGGCTAATGGTGTTCTGCTTCAACCTATTGACACATATTTTTTTGGGTTTTAAAAATCAAGTTTTGGAGAAGCTTTGAAGTTAAAAGGATGCTGTCAAGCGTAATTTGGTTGTGGTTTCGACAAGCTTTTGGGTAAGATTATTGGGAATTATTTGGTTAATTTGGTTGCTAGAACTAAGCTCTTTTATTAATTGTAAATTTGGATTATGTTTAGGCCTAATTCAAGATCCATCTAAGCTAGGAGGAAGATTAATTTTCTTGTCACTTAGACATAATTTTTGACTTCGAGGTAAGTAATCTTACCACTGGAACTGCCCACGGGCTAGGCTTTAGTTGTATGCTAGCATGATAAGTGCATGTTATGGTAAATGTTAGCACGTTGATTGACAGTATGACCTGAATGAAAGTATGTTCTGGCACGAATTCTGATTTGTTTACATACACACCTAAGTACTTGATTGTTAGTATGTGATAGTATGTGTTTTCATATGTCGATGCCTGATCTGCTGGTGTTGAGGCATACTTGCATGTTGTGGATTTATGATGTAAGTTATACATGGATGATGTATAATATGTTATTAAGAAATATGTGTATGTGATGAAGCCATGGTATCAAGAATTTTTATGTATGTTTTAGAACTGTATAATGTTGAATCTTAGCACGTTAAAACAGTGTGAATATCCTCATTGATTAGTTAGATGCTCACCGGTTTTGTGTTTCCTTCGGGATTCACCAGTTTTTGTTTCCTTTTGGATTCACCAGTTTTGTGTTTCCTTCGGGATTCACCAGTTTTGTGGGCATACTTAACTACAATAGGATAGGACTCAGTCTCTTGGTTGTTGCATATATTTATGTGCCATATGTGGGTATCTAGAGGGCATAGATGCCTAGCCTGACCCCAGTGGTGGGGTTACTTACTGAGTATTTCATACTCATTCTTTCTTATGTTGATGTTTCAGATAAGGGTAGAGATGCACCGGCGATGGCGCAGCAGAATTCATGATCAAGCCACTGAGACTAGTTTTTACACTTCTGCATCATGAAATTTAGAATCCTTATTTTACCCTTAATTTCTAGTTTTACTGTTTGAAACTTATTATGAAGGATTGTTACTTTTATATTTTAATAGTCTTTATGAATTATGGGTACCCTATTATTGTTTTAAAAATTGCTTTTGAACTTCTCTTGTCTATTTAGCATTTATTTCAACATTACTGAGCGTCGTTTCAAATCCTATGCATGTATTTATTTTAGTAACGGCCTAACCTAAGTCCTAGAGGGTCGGGTCATTACAAATAAACATACCCATACCTGGAATAATCATCAGTAAAAGTGATGAATATTCATAGCCTCCCCTTGCTCGCACATTCATCGGACCACAAAGGTCTGAATACATTAACTCTAGAAGCACTTTGGCTCGATAACCTTTTCCAGTAAAAAGGTCTTTTAGTCATCTTGCCTTCAAGACATGACTCATACGTAGGTATAGAATTTTCTTCTAACCCATTTCGAAGTCCATTCTTCACCAATCTCTCAATTATATTGAGAATTAAATGTGCCAAAGTTGGGCATTTTCTTTAGGAGAAAGTCGTTTATTTTGAGTTACGATAGTTCTAAACATTTCTGTGTTATGAAGGGAATTTGTTGCTAACGGTCTCAGCACATACAAATTAGTTTTCAATAATGCTGAACATATCTCAACACCATCTTTTAGAATAAACATTTTATTTATAGAAAAATCGAGAGTATATTTACATTCAAGCAAGGATTTTACAGAAATCATGTTCCTCTTTAACTCGAGAACTGCATACACATCATTCAAAATGATAAACCTATTATGTAAAGTCAATTGGAGGTCTTCCACTGCCACAGTTAAGACGACGTGCCCGATGACTACTCGCATCGTTATCTCACCAGCCTCAAGCTGTCGCCAGGATCTAATCCCCTGAAAAGAAGAACAAACATGATTAGTAGCCCCAGATTCTATAATCCAGGCTGAATCATCATTCTCCACTAAACAAGTTTCCAAAACTCTTAAATCACATTTACCTTGTTTGGCCTTGGCCTTTTCCTTCTTCCTCTCCTTTACCCAATATGGGCAGTTCCGCTTCTAGGGCTCATCCTGGTTGCAGTGGAAAAATTTTCCTTTTTCATCCAGCGTTGGTTGCCTACCCCGTTGAGCAACAGGTTGTGGGTTAGCCAGTGTCTTCCCTTTCCCCATACCACCCTTCTTCTTCTTCCACTTATTAGTGTCGAAAGAAGAAGGTGCAGACTTAGTTCCTGAAGTCGAACCTCACTGGAACTTTTAGATGATGAAGCAAAATTTGCCTCACCAAATGTCTTCTTCTTGCTTTTCAGCAAGGATTGGAACATTTGCAACTTGCCGAGGAGAGTTTTAAGGGTGTAATTAACCCTATTCAGAACAACGTTGCTTACACAGTGTAGGAAGATTTCTGGCAATGTTTGCAGAAAATGCTAACATGGCTGCCCTCATCGATGTGGGCCTGGTTCAGCTCCGCCACATTAAAGTGGACCATCATGTTCAGAAGATGTTCTCGAACAGATGTACCCTCCTTCATTTTGGAGTTGAAGATGCTCTTTAGAGCATCATGATTGAGCTGTCCGGATGGTTGTCTGAACATTCCCTTCAGGGACTCCATGATCTCATGTGTAGTGACCATGGGCTCATGCTTCTTGGCCAAGAAATCATTTATGCTGGCTAAGATGTACGCTCGGGCCTTCTCGTTCGCCCTTATTCATCGCTCATACATGTCTCGAACATTTTGAGCAGCAGTAGGAGGTGGAATAGGAGGACATTCTTCCGTAAGGATGAATCGGAGGTCATTGATGATAAGTATTGTAAGTATTGAGTTTTTCCAACTAGCGTAGTTATCTCCAGTTAGTTTTTCGGCGGCTAATAAAGCTAATGTGGCGATTGCTATAATTTAAAAGTTGCTGAAAAAACAAGAATAAACTTAGTGAGTCTACTTGCATGACCACTTTTGACACCAATTTTAGGTTTTAGCAAAATAATTCTAGTGTACCCTAAGTGAAAAGACATCTATTTTACAATGATGACCTAGCGAGGCAGGACAAAAGTCATCGGTAGGGTGATCAAGTGCCCTTTCACTAGGATGAGACATTCTCAACCATTAGACAGAAATAACTCTTGTAACTGACTCTAACAGTTACCATTTTTCGGTCCAAAATTTGTTAACATTTAAAAATTCCAAAATTTGTTAACATTTAACAATTCCTAGTGAAGTGAAGTCTCTGTCATGAACGACGTTATATGACAAGACTAATACACTTCGTGGTCCGGTCTTATACAAACTCCTTTGTATAGGACGCCCCCGCTCGCATTTCTCCACATGAATGATTAGGATCAGACCATCTGTANTAGGACGCCCCCGCTCGCATTTCTCCACATGAATGATTAGGATCAGACCATCTGTAGCATGTCACAACACTTATAACAATCTACAAAGCGGGTCACATCTATAGTATCACAAGGATAAGGTATCCCTCCTATATCCATATACTATAAACCATTTTGTTCATCACTTAAGGCACGATCCACCTGTATGTCTCCACATACATGCTTAAGTTACAACGAAAACCAAGGATCTTAGTTTATTGGTTTGTAGTAAAGTAATTAAAACATCTCATGTTTCATAGACAATAGTGAAGAAAATATCATATATTATTACATCACAAGTGTTTGTTCAATACAGGTCTTTATAGACTACAGGACCCAATGAGAGTTTAGGGCATCATCCCCAACAACATTCCACTCACTGTAGATATATTGTGTCCACTCGATATATCCATAATTAGTAAGTTAATCCTTCACAAGTTGTTCGTAATAATGGCTGAGTCAAAGGGTTGTTTTACCCCCGAGATTACCTCTTGTTCCTTAAGTCCCATTGATCCTCTAATGAACAATTGGTTTATGATCCGATCATCAAACCAAGTCCCTCTCAGGCCTATGAAATGGTGGGGCCCCTTGTTCAAGACTTGGAGTCAGCACTTAAGGGAACAACCTCTTTAGTATCTCTAAGAGTGGGTAGGACTAAATTCCATCTTGCACCCTATGTTCCCAGCTATCTACTCGGTCTTACCCTTAAAATGGGAGGCTTATTGAGCCGGCGCTGTTAAGCCAACTCTCACCCATGCAAATCTAAGGATAATCCCGAATAAACAAGAGTTCATAGTTAGCTAAGGATTCGAGTTAAGTTACCTAGGTCATCGTTGTGAAATAGTCAGTCTTAAACAGTAAACAGCATTATAAAGTAAGAGTGACTTATTTCGTGGTCTGATCTTGTGCAAACTCATTGCACAGAATACCCCCACTCCTCATGTCATCACATGTACGAATTAGGATCACTTCATCTATAGCACTTTACAACTCCTTGTAACAACTACAGACTGGGCCGCATCCAATAGTGTTACCAGAATAAGGAACCCAACCTTATTCATATACTATAGACCATTTTGACTATTTACTCGAACCTGATCCACTTTTATGTCTCTACATAAAGTTCAAGTACTCATGTAATAGTCATGGATCTTTTAGTCTATTGGATTTGTTTCTAATGAAATAAGCAATTCATATATTCAATAACAACATTATTGAATTTTCAGAATAAGTTTTATTGTTTACAATCCACGAGTTTTAGGACATAAAATCCAATAATTTTTTCACCAAGAGCAAAGGACTATTTGCAATATCTAACAATCTGACTTTAAAATTAGCAATGGACTCATCATCGTGTATTCTAAGGTTCTCAAATTTTGTTGTCAACAACTGTAGCCTTGACATCATGACTTTAAAAGTTTCCTCATGTGTACCAGACAAAATGTCCCATGCCTCCTTAACAAAGACACAAGTATTAATTAGTTTATATGTGTTGCAATCTACACCATTAAATATGGCATTCAAGGCACGAGAATTCCCCAACGAAGCTTCAGCTTCTTCTCCAGACCATTGTGACTCTTCAAGACCTTTTACCCATCATCAGTTTTGATGGTAGGATGAGACCATCTAGCAACCACTGCTTTCCAGGTTTTGCTATCGATTGACATCAAGAAGGCAATCGTTCGAGCTTTCCAATATAGGGTTTTATGCCCTAAAACTCGTAGATGGTAAATGTAATTTTTGACTGTTCATTAATAAATTATTATTGATGTTTTTCAATAAAGTGTTATTGCTTAATATTATGTTAATTATGCCTAAATAACTCTAATCCAATAAACTAACATCCTGGGTTGTTGTATGTGTCTTGAGCTGTATGTGGAGACATACGGGGATCACCGTGTTGGCTTTTTGGCCCTTAATGTCAAATTAATTAATTAATTAATGTTTTGATGATAACAAACTCAATTTTTAATTACTGAAAATTTTTGTGTTTTAATATATCCATAGCGTAGAGCTCGGAACAATGATTCCAACACCTCTTGAATCACTCAAATCGGAGCTAAAACGAAGACGATATGACCGAAACAAGTCTATAAAGAAACTACCATGTGGATGACGTGGCAAACCAGACCATTTGCACGTAGACATGTGGCAGCATATTGGTTGAATTGTGAATCATTAAGAGATTAACATATGATGGAATTTTGATTTTTGGATTGATTTAAAATAAAAAAAATTGAAATTAAAAAAAATTAAAAAGAAAAAGAATTTAATATTATTTTATTTTTGTGTCTAACGGCTAGTTTTTTACACATGGTATATTTTTTATTTTTGGATTGACTTTAAAGAGAATGAATTTTAAAAAAATGAATTAAAAGGAAAATGAATTTAATATTATTTTATGTTTGTGTCTAATGGCTAGTTTTTGACACATGGTATGTTTTTTTATTTTTTGGATTAATTTTAAAAAGAAAATGAATTTAATATTATATTTTGTTTATATCTAACGGTTTAGTTTAAAATCTCCACCATTGATTTTTCTTTTCCAAAATCCAATGGTCCAAATTAATTGTGGTTTCTAAAAATTTTTCCATCTCTATATACACCATCTTTCTCTCCAAATTTTAAACCAACAAATTTTACATTTCATAATCCTCCAAAACTCAAAAGTTCCATTGTTGCTCTCTCTAAGTTCCCAATTTTTTTCTTTTCATCTTATTCTTGAGAGAGTGTTATTATATTGTGAGGATAAACTTGTTGAGTGCTTAAACTTGTAAATCCACTCTAGTGAGAGTTGTATTGTGTTCTTCAAAAATTCCAACATTTGTAACGGTTTGATCTTAAACCGTGGAAAGGATCGGGTTTGCTCTTGAATCCGTAAAAGGAACGGTGGTGTAACGGTTGGGCTCTAATCCGTGGAAAGAGTCGGAAAGATTTTATTCAAATTCCCAAGAGGCGCTTGGGGAGTGGAGTAGGTCGAGTTTGACCAAACCACTATAAAAATTACGGTGTCTTCTTCTCTAACTCTTTCATTTTTATTTTTGTAATTAATTTAAGCAATTTATTGTATGTTTTAGTTTGTTCTTATTTATTTGCTAAAATTTGATATAATTAAATTATCACATTTTTGTCATCTTATTTGTTGCATAAATTGAATTTTTCTTATTATTTATAAAAAGTGTATCAATTAGTTTAATTTGGTTAATTTAGAAAAAAAGTTTAATTAAACCCTATTCACCCCCCTCTAGGGTTGTCATATCGATCCAACACACTGTTCAAGATACAACCTAAAGGGTCTTATCCTGTAACATGATGGATATGGTCTACTTTGTATTTAATACAAACATAATGATTCAACATGTTCGTGTAGGAGACATGTGAGTGGGGGTATCCCATGCAATGAGTTTGCATGAGACTGGACCGCGAAATAGTAACCTTTAGTTGTAATACCGTTGACTAGTTAGGTTTCTATTTCACTAGGATGACCTAGGCAACTTAACCTCAATCCTGAGTGAGTTATGAACTTCTGTTCACGAGGGATTGTCCTTTGATTTGTATGAGTAAGAGTGGTCGGTTTGCCGACTCAATAGGCCTACCATTTTGGGGACAAAATAGAGTGGATAGCTGGGAACGTAATTTCATAAGATGGAATTCACTCATTTTCTACTTTAGGAAGTAAATGAGTGTTCCCTTAAGTGGTGTTTTCGGGTCTTGAACATAGAGCCCTGCCCTCTCATTGACTCGAGAGGGATTTCTGTTTGTTGGTTGGACCACAAACATGTTGTTCATTAGAGGAGCACTAGTACTTAAGGATGTACAAGTAACTTAGGGGTAAAATGGTAATTTTAACTCAGTTGGTGTTACGAACACTCGTGAAAGACTAACTTGCTGTTATTGGTCTATATCCGTGGACAGTAATATTATCTACAGTGAGAAGAGTGCAACTATGAGTTTGTAGTGGAGTGTATCCACAGCTAACAATATTGACTAACTCGGTTAATGAGTTTAGTCAATTAATCTCATATCGTTGGAGCTTCTGATCTTAGGTCCATTAGTCCACGGGGTAACTCATTCAAGGGTATTGATAAAATTAAAGTAATTTGAATTGTTCAAATTAACTAAGGAAAAATAATATAATGTATGTTGATACATTATAATATAAAATTTAAAATTTAATTAAACTTATGATTTTGAATTTGATTTAAAAATTAATTTATGGAAGAATTAAATATCTGAAGGATTTTAAATATTAATTTAATATGAATTAATTATTTTAATTTAATTATATTTTAATCAAAATATGATTTGATTAAATTAATTGAATTAAAACTATAGATTATATGAGAGAAAGATAATTGAATCGTAAGATTAAATTAAATATGTGATATTTAATTTAATGATTAATTAATTAGAAAATTAATTATTTTAATTTAACTATATTTAATTAAATATGATTTGATTTAAGTAATTGAATTAAAACTAGGTTATGTGAGCGGGATGTATTAGAATATGATTCTAATACACATTTAATTAAATATAGGAGATATTTAATTATTATTAATTAATTTGATTAATAATAATTATTTAATTTAATATTTTTAAATTAATTCGATTTAATTTATTTAGTTAAATAAAATATATATTTATTATTTAATTAATTAAAATATAAATTAAAATTATATTTGTTTATTTTAATTAATTAATTATAATAATGATAAATTAAATAAAAAATGTAACTGGAGTTCGTTTTTCAAGGGGGGAGGGAGTTTTCTCCCTAATTTTCTCCCTCTCCCTTTGACTCTCATAGATGAGGCTCAGATCTCTGAGAATTAGTGCTGTGTTAACGGAAAAAAAGATCTCTCTCTCAGATTTTTTTTCTCCCATTATTCTCCCTTAATCTAAGATCAAGAAGAGGGGATCCCACAATCCCGCCTCGTCAGATCCATGAGAGAATACCAGTGAAGGATTCTTTGAGGTGTCGTTGATATCCAATAAATATTGTTGAAGATGAAGTTGGTACTTCAACAAGGATCGATGAAGCAACCAGTACTTCAGGTCCATCTCGTCCCTCTAAATCTTGAGAGTGCCTCGACGCAGTGGGAGGGTCATGACACGACCTGACCGCTACTTGGGTTTAACTAAAACTCAAGTTGTCATACCTTGATGGTGTTGAGGATCTATTGTCCTATAGACAGGCTATGAATGACGTAGATAAGGACCAATGGGTCAAAGCCATGGACCTCGAAATGGAGTCTATGTACTTCAATTCAGTATGGAAACTAGTAGATCTACCTGAAGGGGTAAAAACCATTGGGTGCAAATGAATCTATAAAAGAAAGAGAGATGCAGTTGGGAAGGTACAAACCTTCAAAGCTATACTTGTAGCAAAGTGTTATACCCAAAGAGAAGGGGTTGACTATGAGGAAACATTTTCTCCTATTGCTATGCTCAAGTTCATAAGAATTCTCTTGTCCATATCCACATATTATGACTATGAAATATGGAAAATGGATGTCAAAACTGCAATTCTAAATGGTAATCTTGAAGAGAATATCTTTATGTCTCAGCCCGAGGGGTTCATAATCCAAGGTCAGGAGCAAAAGGTTTGCAAGCTGAATTGATCCATTTATGGGTTGAACCAGGCGTCCAGATCTTGGAATATTATATTTGATACTGAAATAAAATCTTTTGGTTTTGACCAAAACATTGATGAGCATTGTGTTTACAAGAAGATCATCAAGAAGAAAGTAGCTTTTCTATACTTTATGTGGACGACATCCTACTCATTGGGAATGACGTAGGGTACCTGACTAACATAAAAACTGGCTAACAGCCCAATTCCAAATGAAAGATTAGGGAGAGGCACAATATGTTCTTGGGATCCAGATCATCAGAGATCGTAAGAACAAAATGCTAGCATTATCTCAAATAACGTATATCGACAAGATATTGTCTAGATAGTTGATGCAGAGCTCCAAGAAAGGTTTGTTGCATTTTAGACATGGGGTTCATCTGTCTAAGGAGCAATATCCTAAGACACCTCAAGAAGTTGAGGATATGAGATGCATTCCCTATGCCTTAGCTATGGGCAGCTTAATGTATGTCATGCTATGCACTAAGCTTGACATATGTTTTACTGTGGGGATAGTCAGTAGATACCAATCTAATCCAGGGTTAGACCACTGGACAGCGGTTAAGAATATCCTCAAGTATCTTCTGAGAACGAGAGGTTACATGCTGGTGTATGGGGTTAAGGATTTGATCCTTATAAGATATACCGACTCTGACTTTCAGACTGACAAGGATTCTAGAAACTCTACATTAGGGTCAATGTTCACCCTTAATGGGGGAGCTGTAGTTTGGAGAAGCACCAAACAGGGATGCATTGCAAATTCCACTATGGAAGCTGAGTATGTAGCTGCTTCACAATATGGCTCAGGAAGTTCCTCTCAAATTTGAAAGTTGTTCTAAATATGGACTTGCTCATTATGTTATACTGTGATAACAGTGGGACTGTAGCCAATTCGAAAGAACCTCGAAGCCATAAACGAGGAAAGCATATAGAAAGGAAGTATCACCTCATACGGGAGATTGTGCAACAAGGACATGTTATTGCCACCAAGATTGCTTTGGAGCATAACATTGCTGATCCATTTACAAAGACTCTCTCGGCTAAAGTGTTTGAGACTCATCTAGAGAGTCTAGGTTTGCGAGACATGTATATAGTATAATCTAGGGCAGGTGGGAGATGTGTAATGGGTATAAGAATGCCTAGTTTATTGTATTTGTATATTTACTTTCCATGTAATGTACATTATACATTTGACATTTTCAACTTTGGATTATTTTTATATATATCCCACTAACTAGAGCTTTAGTTCAAATGGGAGTTTGTTAGGTTTTATGCCCTAAAATTCGTAGATAGTAAATGTAACTTTTGACCGTTCATTAATAAATTAGTATTGATGTTTTTCAATAAAGCGTTATTGTTTAGGGAGTGACGCTAGGTTTGTGATATGATTTTCAAGCCAAACAAATATAGGTGAAGCACAAGAGTCTGGAGGGACAAATCGGTGATTGTGAGTGACAAATGATTTAAGATGTTTTATCTAGATGCTTTCAAAGCTTAATTTTATTTGAAATAAGTTAACTTTTTGAGAATGAGATTTATGAGCTAGATGTTTTCATGTTTCTAAGGTATATGGAAGCATGAATCTTTCTTATATGAGCTACATGCTCCAATGTTTCAATTTATGTTAAAGTATGGATTTTTCTTTAAAAAGCTTTATATACTCTTTATATGCTATCTTTCCAATGATATGTTTCAAGCATGTTTTAATGATGTTAAGCATTCCTAATGTGATTCTTTTAAGCATCATGAGAATGCTTTTATATTTAAATGCCAAAACGTTTATGGAGTGTTGATGAGTTTATATACAAAATATGATTTATAAAGGTATGTTTTAAGTACCCTAGTTGACAAACTTATTTATAAAGGTATGTTTTAAGTACCCTAGTTGACAAACTCTCAATACTCAAGGAGATCAAGGTATCTGAGAATCTCATACCCAAGAAGATGAAGGTATTGAGAGAATTCATTATCTATATATGTATGATGGTCTTTGGGACCCATTTTAGCACACATATAGGCTTTGGGTCATGTGTTAGGGTATTTAACCTTTTAGGGGCATATCTATGTTCACATATAAGAATGATTGATGTCGAGAGTATTGAGCTTGCTCTACCTCAACTAAGATAAAAGGGTACAGGTTATGTATGGATGTTTAATGAGAATTGCAAAAGTTTTGCTATGTTTTTAGGGTTTTCTAATATTTCCATGTATAGTCTTAGTGTTGCTAAGCTCGTAAGTTAGCATATTTAAACCCTAAATTATGATTGATTATATGATTTACCATAGTTCCTTTTAAATTTAAACATGTTTAAGTATTTATTTTAGATAGTCACTCACTGAGCTTTCTAGCTCACATTTTCAAAATGTTTTCACTCCTCAAGTAGCGATCGAGATCCCGATGCCTAGCTTTCGGCTGCCAGTTTGCCACACAACCGCTAAAGGAACCCTGATAATCAAGAAGTCCTCTAGGTCTACACTTAGTCTTTGGTTGTCTTGTAAACATGTACATATTAGCTGGGGAAGGGTAGAAACCCAAGTTGGTAAATATATTTATGGATTTTGTTGCATGAGAACCATGATCTGTATATAAATATGCAATGTTTGTTGTGTGTTAAACCCTTTTTCATCATTGAGTTCTTGATGTCTTAAAGGTTTGAGTTTGAAATGCTTGGAAATATGTAAATATACTTGTCTATCAAGTTATACAGGAGCGTGGAAACATGTTACAGGTAGAAGATAGGCAATAGATATCAAAAGAGGGTTGGCATTTATTGTCTTCACATCTCTTTCCTGGTTAAGAGGGTAGCTTAGGAGGGGATGTGACAAAAGTCATTACATATATATTGGAAGTATTTGTGGTATGGAACTCATTGAATGATGTTTTTAAATGTCATATTTGTGGAGTGTTTGTCATGCATTTTTTGTTTTTAATTCATCGATAATTGTTCATGTGTTTTCTTTTGAGTCAATAAATATTTCGTTTTGGCATTAAAAAAAGTATTTACCAACGACGGAATCTAGAAAATTTGGGAATCCGATTTTCTAGAGTTCTTGAGTAAGGAGTCGATTCTTTAAAAGTCTGAGATCAATCTCCAATACGTTTTTTTTATTAAAATATTAATATACTCTTCTATGTTTGCTTAATTATTATGATGTTTTTTAATGGAAAATTATTTCAAATGGTAAAACTGTTGAAAATATTTATAAGATATAACAAAACTTTAAAACTATCAATGATAGATGTTGATATACACTGATAGACTTCTATCGGTGTCTATCAATATCACCGATAGACACTGATAGAATCATTGATAGTTTTAAAATTTTGTTATATTTTGTAAATATTTTGTTTTATTTTTTTACATTTAAAAATGACCCTTTTTTAATTATGTTTTGCTTATATAATGATCATATTACATATTATTTGATTTTTAATTAAAATTTCTCAAAGTTTTAAAGTATTTCTAATTTAAATTTCTCTAAGTTTTAAAAATCTTTCCTAAAACTCTTTTTAAATTACGTAAAAAATCTTTAAAACTACACATTTTTTTTGTTTTCAAACGTTTAAAAATTAATCTATTATTTCAAAAAGTGTCCTAATCAATGTTTTTTAATCACTTATTTAGAAGCCTGTTTTCGTTAAAAAAAATTCCTACGATAGAATCTAGGATATTTGGGAGTCCGATTTACTATTGTTGAGGTGAGGGATCACATCTATGGGAGTCCGAGATTTGACCCCAAGAAAAAATGAATTTAATTAATATTTTTATTAAAAGGCTATTCCTATGATGGATTTTGAGAAATTGTAATAATTTCTCACATTCTTGAGGTGAGGAATTTTTCCTCAGTTATAATATAGTCAAATTGATGAAAAAAATTTCACTTATTTTATGGGATCATTACTTCAAGTATTGGAGTAACATGGGGTAATAAGATATTTACTTTAAAACTTTTTTTTTTCAAAAGAATAATTTTAAAGAATATTTTCAATTCAATATTTGATTTTTGGCCACCATTTTCTAAATGGGTGTTATGGGGTGCTAACACCTTCCCCATATCCAAATGACTCCCAAACTCAACTCTAGTTTTCGCAAACCATTTTTGTTTTTTAATTAAAAGTTGTTTATTTTACTTCGATGTCCAATCACATCGTAAAAAAGGTTGGGGTGACTCCAAACTTTTTTATTTCAAAATAAACCCTTTTTTAGAACGACGCTCGCTTTGCATCGTCTTGGGCACGTGGCTACAGTTACAATAGTTGTAAAATGTTACAAGCGATTTGATTCTAATTGTTTATGTGGAGACATGTGAGTTGGGGTATCATATACAAAAAGTTTGTATAAGACTGGACCAGTAAATTATTAATCTCTCTTTATAACATCATTACTTGAAGAGATTAACATTTCACTAGGATGACCATAGGTGACTTGACCTTAATCTTGAGTGAGTTGTGAAGCAATCCTTTGATCTGTATGGGTGAGAATGACCGGATTCGCTGACTTGATAAGCTTACCATTTTGGGAATTTGTTCGAGTAGGGAGTTAGGAGCACAGACACAAAAATATATCTACATGCAACTGTGAGTCTTTAGTGGAATGACCTGCAGTTAATGAATGTTTATTAATTTAATTAAAGAGTTTAATTAATTAATTTTGTATCATTGGAGCTTCTAATCTGTAGGTCCATAAGATTCCTTACTAGTTCATTAAGGGTAAACACAATAATCAATTGATTTTAGATTAGTTTGAATTGTTTAATTAAATAAGGGAATTAATTGTATAAGATACGATTAATATAATGTATACAGATACATTATAATATAAGTTGTTTTGAATTAGATTCAAAATTATACTTTATAATATGTGAGAAATATATATTTGAATAAGATTCAAATATTCATTACGTGAATAAGATTCATACAATATTATAGGCAAAATTAATATGAATGAAAGGTTGTTCAAATTAAATTAAATATATGATATTTAATTAATTAAGTATTTTTAAAATAATTAATATTTATTTAATTATATATATTAAATTTGATTTCATACCTATTATTTAAATTTAAAATTTGTATTTTTTTTTAGAAATTAACTCCTTGGAAGTTATTTATAAAGTGGTGGAAGGGAGTTATAACTCCCTCCCCAAACCACTTCTTCTCTCACGTAAAAACACAGGGAATAAGTTTTTGTTTCTTGTCAATCATACAATTTTCCAGAAAAACTAAGAGAAGGGCTCTTTAAATATTCTTCATCTACTTCCCCAAGATCTCTCACACAAAATTTTCCCTACAAAATTAGGAGTCTACACATCCTAGATCTCTTGTCTTGAGAATAGTAAGGACTTCAAGTGATGGTGTCCAGAGAAGTTCATTGTACCTGTGTTCGTGTTCTTTGAGGAATTTTTATAGCACGAGGAGTTCGTGACTATTGGGGAGATTATTTCGTGGAGAGGAAATATGTGAAGAAAGATCCACAAAGGTAAGTCCTTCTCTTTCATGTTCATCCTCTCTAAAAGCATGCTTTAAATTGTAGACGTTTATCTTGTATATTTCTTTGTATGTTTCTCTGTGTTTTTTAGATTTTTCAAAATGGATTATCAATGGCATGACGTTTACACACTTCCGTATGGAATTCAATTCCTTCACATATACTATAGACCTTTAGGTTATTTCTTGAACATGATCGACCTGTATGTCAACTACATACTATTCAAGACTGCATGTAATTTCCTTGGATTTTTCTAGTTAGTAGATAGATTAATATTGTGACATTGATAATTAAATTAATAAACTAATTGATTATGAGGCTTTAGGGCATAAATCCCAATAAAGAGGGGGTTCCACCCCTAGTTGAGTCTCTTTTCTTCTTCTATTTTTCTATAATTTTCAAGTATTAGAGATGTTGTATTGGCAATATTTGTTTATGCCTAGTGGATGTTACTCAGGGTGTCTCTACATCTGTTGTATCAGATAAAGGATTGTTACTGGAAATGTTGATCCTACAAAATATATTTTCCTTATTTTGAAAATTCTGTCTACAGTTTTTTTTACATATTTCCTGTCTTTCCTGAGCATGACTATTTTGGGAACTAGAGTTGCTCTCTTGCTTTTCCACGGTGCATATTTAAAGGCATAGTGATTGGTGTTTGAAGTCAGATGTTTCATAAGAATTACAAGTGCTATTGTCTTGTGAGGATTTTTCACAAGTGTGTCGATCTTTGAAGAAATGAAGGCCGTGTAGTTGTAAGTTTGGAGGTTTACTCCGAGTTGTATTGTCTTATTCTTTAACATTTTTAGACGAGTTTCTTAAGCTTAGGGGGAGTTTAAGCTATTCACATGAATTGGTCTTTATTTGAGTGGGAAAGATAAAGTCCTTGTGACATGGAGTCTCACGGCTTAAGGGGAGCTTAAATCACTTCAAGAGGGAGTCTCAAGCTTAGGGACAACTTAAGTAATCTTCACTAATATCCATACTTAGGAGGAGCCTAAGTTTCAAAGGGAGGGAGTCTCACATCTAAGGGGAGCCTAGTTGATCATTTGAGTAGTTAAGCTTTACGAGTATCATTGTAATCGTGCTATTGTTACAGATAAGTATAACACTGTAATTGCTTAACATTCGTTAGTGAATTTATCTTTCCTTGTCATACTACCCCCCAGGCGTAGGTGTATTTCACCAAACTGGGTTACCAAACTTTAGTGTCTCTATTATTTGTTTGTTTGTTATTATTTTCTAATGTTATGAGGAATGTTGTAACATTATTCTTAACAATACCTAGGGTGTAGTAGGTAACCTTTTATTTTCATCAGATTTTATCTTTCATTTTGGGTTGTTAATATACTTTGGATGATGCTCAATTTTGACTACATCATGTTATCTCACAACAGAAGCTACTTTATGCCTCTAATCTTAGTTGTTTATTATGTTTAATGTGCTTAATTATTATTTTTTTGTAGAAATTCGAGCAAATCATGCATTTTGGAGCATCACAGACCATTTAGAATTAATTTGAAGCTATTTGAAGTGATACTGACCACTTGAAGCTTCAAAGGATGCAAAAGGACAAAAATACCCCAAAAAGGTCTGGCATCGTGGCACTGTTCGACGCTTTTTTCAGAGAGCTCATAAGGCAAGAGCACTGATTGCTTCAGATATCAATGAAAGAATGTGCGCCGCAAAGCTCGGACTCCGTAAAGGCCTTTCAGGGCATCAACGTCGCATCACCATCACATTTTTATATGTACTTTTCTTTGGCTTTTTTAGGGTTGAGCAACTTGAATTCCATGGAGGCAGAAGAGTTCTCTACAAATTTCTCCTTTTCTCTTCATAATGCTAGCACTTCTTAGGTTAGATTTCTTTTTATTTTAGGTTGTAATCATTGAATGGATGCTCCCCCTTCTCCACTTTGTTTATGGATTGTTAAGGTAAGAGTTTTTCTAATTTTTGGGAGCAAGGACCTATGTAAATTTCTTGATATTTATTTTAAATGAACTACACATTTTAAATTTATGGTTTGAATCTTGTTTGTATTTAGATAAATGTTTATGTATGGATTGACACCTCTACCATGAATGTATGTCTTAGCTAAGATTAGTTGCTTGCATGTTCTTTATTTGTTTATCTAGCTAAAATGAAAAGTAACAATTGGTTGAATCATATAGGCTAGGAATATAGGCTTCCTATAGCCCTTGAATCCATGCTAAACCTAGGCTCAAATATTAATTGGTTAGTTAATTAGGCTACCTAATTGGTTAATTACACATGAAATCCTAAACTGTAATGCAAATGTGTTACTTTTAGATGGACGCCTTCGAACCCAATAAGACTAATGCATTTATTAGGGCTTAGGCTTAGGCTTTAATTAATAATTAGGGTGTTTATTTGGTTTAATCTAATGAGTTGGTTACCTATAACATCAATGAGTTTGGTTAGGCCAACTGAGTCATTGTGCACACATAAATTAAATGTATGCTCGATTAAAAAAAAATCAATGTTAAAAAATTGCATAGGAATTCAGCCTACTCCTAGAACTAGAATTTCCAATCCGAAGTGACATTTACCTGCTTTATCTTTTATTTTCATGCATATTATCTCTATCATACCAAACTCCCTTTTTACCACTATAACTAGTTAACTGACTATTCGAAACACATATTGCATTTCCTTGCAAATTGACTTGGACTTGATTGCTATGCATTTGTAGTAGTAGTAGAGTTCGGTAATTATAACATCGTCACGACGAGTTGTTGAGGTTAGTTTTTCTAGTTTAGGAGTGAAGAGAATGAATGATTCACCCTACAGCGGAAGCGTTGGATTGCATAATTTTTATTTAGAATTAAATATAAATTACAAGAGGGTCAAACATTTACTTACCTTTGGAGAACGAGTTGGTGAGTCTATCCCTTGGCCCTCTAACTCCATGAAGTTGAATTTCCATCTTCATCTTCTCCACAAGATCTAAAACAATACTTAAGCTTTTAAAAGTTGGGATAAATCTCATTTGGCCTCCAAAATAGGTTATCCATACAAAATTTCCACACATGATGTCTTTCACTCCTCAATCTCTTGCTCCCACTCCTCGATTCTCGCTCTCAGTTTATGCTTAGATTCTCACTCTCAAATTCTTGCGTTCACTCCTCATCCTTCCTAATTCCCCTGTCTCTTTGTCTACCATTGTTGCTCTGTAACTAACCTCCAAAACAATAAAGTGATAGAGTAAACATGCATAAAACGGAAGCTAACATAATCATTAAACATTCTAATTATACTTAATTTGAGTATAAAGCATGGTGAAAAATAGTTTTAACAAAGAGGGTTTCAGAATGTACAACCTTTGTAGATTCACTCCAAATCCTTGCAATCTCCACGAATTAGATCTCCAAATCTTCAGTAGACTACCAAGAGGATCTTTCTACTATTCTCAGCCTTGGATTGAGTGGTGGAAACTCAGAATTGAGAGCAATTGGAGAGGGTTTCTAAGAGCAAATAAATTTCAAAATTTCTGTAAAAATTCAAATTGCATGATCCTCATTCCTTTGAAAACTAGAGTATTTATCAAGTTAATTCATGCAAGCACTTACTAATTCAGCTAATTGACACTTCAATTAGCACTTAATAAGTGGGCAAGGTGTTAAAATGTGGACTAATCCACTCAAAATCCCATTTTTGTGTTAAATCCACAAACCAAATTATTTTCCAATTTTGAATTAGATTTAATTCTAAATTAAATAAATTTCAATTTCTAAAAATTGAATTTAATTTGGAAATTGATTTAATTTTAAATAATAAATTAAACAAATTGAATTAATTAATTAATAATTTAATATCAAATATTAAATTAATAAAAAAAACACCTAATTTAAACATTAATCCTATTCATGTAATCAATATTTAAATATTGTGAACTCTCCAATTATGTTTAGTTTCAACAAAATTAAATATTAATTATATCAAATATAATTATCCAACTCCTAAATGAAATTGAACATTTCAAATTCAAACCCTAAATAGAAATTTGAACACTTCAAATTCACTCAATCTTCTAATCCAAGGTTTAATCTTTTACGAGCTAGTAGAGGGACCTTATGGACCTACAGATCATGAGCTCCAACGATTTGAGATTAATTGGCTAAACTCTTTAAACCGAATTAATCAATATTCGTTAACTATCGAGACATACCACTATAGCTCAGTAGTTGCACTCTCTTCACTGTAGATATATTTCTATCCACTTGATTTAACCATAATCAGTAAGTTGATCATTCACAGGTCATTCGTATTTACAATTAGGTTAAAATTACCATTTTACCCCTATAAATATATCTTGCTACCTAAGTCACCACTGATCCTCTATTGAACAATTGGTTTATAGTCCAACTAATAAACCATGTCCCTCTTCTTCATGAGAGGGTGGGGTCTCTTTGTTCAAGACAAGAAATCAGTACTTAAGAGAACAACCTATCTACTAACCTAGATTAGGTAAGAGTGAATTTCTTCTTGCAGAACTATGTCCCTAGCTATCTATCCGATTTTATCCCCAAAGTGGGAGGCTTATTAAGCAGTGTTGTTGAACTACTCTAACATATGCAGATCAAAGGATAATCCCAAATAAATAGAAGTTCATATTTAGCTCAGGATTAAGATCGAGTTACCCTAGGTTATCGAATTGAAATAGCCAGTTTGAATAGTAAATGGTCGTTATAAAGAAAAGTGACTATTTTCGTGGTACGGTCTTATGCAAATGTCTTTTTCATAGGATGCCCTCGTTCGCATGTCTCCACATGAACAGTTTCAGGATCACATCGTTTGTATCAGTATACAAAATGGGTCGCATCCATAGTGTCCCTAGGATGAGGTACCCAATCCCGTCCATATACGTATAGTTCTTTTAGGCTATATACTATAACTTGATCCTCTTTTATGTCTCTACTTAAAATTAATGTATTCATACTATAGCCATGAGTTTGTTTATTGAATTTTAAGTGCAATTTCAATAATACTTTTATTGATAAAATAGAATACGTTTCATATATTATGAACTACGAGTTTTAGGACATTCCCATCATAAAGATCGCGGAAACTTACATGGTGAAGAAGTATGAATGGGCCAAATACGAGAAAATACAAGATTTTGATTTTTCTTTCTCATTCAACACATTTTCATTTCTTATTATTTCCCCCTTTTCTCATCTCTTTTGTGTACTCTCTCTATTTTTTTTTTTAATGGTGAGTACTTTTAGGGCTTCTTATTGTGCTTTTACAGAGATGGTTGTTCTTGAAAATAGTGAAAACCTACATGATGATGAAGCACTAATTGGCCTAATACTGGATGGTACAAAGCCACAACTTTCTACAAAGCATCAATGCTTGTTTTATTGTAACATTGCCTAATAATTTTACAACAAATGAGCGAAGGAAGCATCGATTTGAGAAGATAAATGAGCGAGAAGGAAAACAACAACAATGAAAGAAGGGAGTGAAAAAAGCAAGAAGAGAGGAAAAGAGAAAGAGATAAGAGATAAGAGAGAGAGGGAAGTGAGAAGAAAATAACCAGAAAAAGAGAAGATAGAAGAGAGAGAGAAGTGAGAAGAAAAAAGTGAGAAAGAGGAGAAAGAGAAAAGAGAGAAGGTATAAGAGAGAAAGCATAAGAAAGAAGTGAGAAAGTGAAAAGAGAGCTAGAAGAGAGAAGAGAGAAAGGGAAGCGAGAAAAGAGAAAGGGAAGTAAGAAAAGAGAAAAGATGAGAGGGAGATTTTTGTATGAATGACCCATTCTCAGCCCCCTAAATGAATAATGACCCACCCGTAAAAAACAAATGAAATCTAATAGTCTGCTTACATCTAAGCACACTACTGTATTTTATACCGTATCACATTAAAGATGACTATGTCTATCGTAGCCCTGGTGTGATGACACATTTATCGCGATCTTCATTTTTCTCACATTTCGCTATGCTTTTGCCATGATTTTTGTGGTGAGGTAGAGAAAATGAAAACTACAATAAATATGATCATTGTGTGAAGACTATGATATATGTAATGCCCCAGGACAAGGATTCAGAATCCGGATTTGACGCCTGATGGCCCTAGCATTCCCCTGCATTCCCTTCGTCCTGGCTATGTCCCAATTGTGACGATCCGACTTTCTTGGATTTATACTAGGCTATTACTACATGTAAGCATAAATTTCAAAATGACAATCTCATACATTTTAACTAAAGTCAAAAGAATTTTATTAAATAAATAGTTTTTGTAAAATTTAAATAATTGAACATCTTTGATCGGGGTCTCCCTGAAATATAAGTTCAAAATAAATTTGAAGAAGCTTTATAAATAAAAATTTCAAACAATGGAACTCTAAGTTCAAACATCAAGACTGAAATTTAAAACATGAAAACATGAAAACATGAGCAGAAACATCTCTTTGGTCGCAATGGCACAATCACAATTTCCTTTTGTCATTTGTCAGTATGTCTTTGCTCCTACCTGAAAACATAACATAAGAAATGATGAGTATAAAATACTTAGTAAGTAATTCTACTACTGGGGTCAGGCTAAACATTTATGTCCGATAAATGCAACATTCTAATAGGACATCCAAAAACCTCTACTTATCATGGATGACCATCTAGTGAATAATTTCACCTAACCTACTGTCTATGAGATGTACCCTTTAGGAGATAACTAACCTCTGACGATCCTAAAGGAGATAACTAACCTCTGGTAATCCTGAAGGAGACACTAATCTCTAGTGAATCTCATAGGAGAAACACAAACCTCTGGTGAAATCCTAAAGGAGATCAGTAACCTCTGGTGAAATTCCAAATGAAACACAAACCTCTAGTGGGTACATGACTACGGGTAAGGGCAACTATCACTAACATAAATGTCATGCATCATAAAACAGATTCCCATACATGAATCATAACACAAAGCTCATACATACTCACACATGTCAAATAAGATCTAGTTCATACTCATACATTATTGTAAAATATTATAAAACAAGATTATGCTCACACTTATCACATACTTCAAACAGGACAGTCATATATTCATATTTCCTTTCTAATCAGGCATCATGATTCATACAGTCTTATAACCATCAAAATTATCCTTATTATTGCCCGACACGAAAGCAGTTCCAATAGTAAGATTACTTATCTTGAACTTGAGCTAGATAAAACTCTGCGAGCAATCTACCTCCCTCATCTAACTTCTAGGAATGCTTGTTGAAAAAAAAAAGAAGTTGTCTTTCTCAAATAACTAAACCATGTAAGGACCCGAATTTAGGAGGAGTGCATGAATGAATCGATATCACATTCGAATGTGAGGGATCCTAAAACTTTGAAAGTATGGTTAACAGAGACTTAAAAGAAATAAAAGTTACTATCTATACCAAGGGACATTTTCCTTTTTGGTGGTTCAGTCATAAACGTATTTATCTTGAAGCAATTCTAGGTAGAATGACCTCCTAGAAATTTCCTTAAGATACATGTTACCGAAGACAAAACATACCCAGCCTAACGCGATGCTGTATAAAATGTAGCGCTTTGACCATATGGCGTGCCAATGCAAGGAATCTTGTGGTAAGTGTCCCCTTCGTTGGCGGGTTTTGATCTCCCGAGTGACATTTACAAGATCTCCATTACCCATTGTCCCAATTCTCCCAATTCTCATTGTTTTGTCTTTCAATTTTGACCCACCTACTCAATCAACTCACTTTGAACTTTTCCCACTTTCCCAATTACTCCGATCCTTTCTTCATCAAACGTTACAGTTCCATTCTCTACCTAAACGAGCCTCTGTGGAATTCCATGGCCCACTTGCAGATCCACCAATCTCCCCATTCTTCTTCCGGTCGTTCTAGTGACTTCTCCGTATCCATGGACTCAGATGGCGATGGCGACAGCGACGGCGATCGGGTTGTCTCTTCTTCTGGTTTGTTTCTCGTGTACTTTTCTCTTTTTAGGAGGTTGACGTCTGTTGTTGTTGTTTGAATTGGCTATTTGCTATTTTTCTATGGAAGTTGAGAATTCGATGTCTTCGATGTCCTATGTCATGGAATGAATTATGGTATATAAGAAATTCTAATACGTAGTGTTATTATTTCAGGATTTTTGGATTCTGTAGTTCGTAGTGTTACTTAAGTAAGAATTCTAGTCCATGCCAGATTCATCCCAACATCTTCTGATCGATAATTCCTTGTAAGGGCTCAATTGTCAAATTTTGGAAATGGAGTTTTTAGAGATTCATTAAATACCCAAGGTCCCTCTTGAAATTCTATTCAATCAACACTCCCTACTTGAAAATCTGAGAATGCCATCACCTGTTGATAACATTTGGTGATAATGAACCTCCTAGTCCTAAGTTTCTCCTTACCGTCCTTGTTCCGATCTCGTGCCTATTTCTGCCAATCTCATTTAATTAAGTGTGAGGTGGTATCAAGGCTGTTGGATCTTGCGGGCTTGCATTGGTAAATTGAGATTGTGCAATGGGGCCTTGCGGGTTTCCCCTTGGAGGCTAACACACTGTGGCATAGAGTGGTCCTCAGCCTTTTCAGTAGGCTTTGAGTTATAGGTCCAAAGACACATCCAGAAATCCTGGGAAAATTACCTTTGTTGGTTTTCCTTTTTCTCTTGGTATTTTCTTTGAAACGGAAACAAGTCTTTTTCATTGAATTAATGAAATGAAATGGGACTACTCAAAGTACAATGGACCAAGTGAGGAAAAAATGAAGATACAACAAAACTAACACAGCAACAAGAACAAAAAGAGCAATCGTCAAACACAAGAACGACTGGTAAAACACAGATCTTGAATCTTGACTGCCAAGAGCTTTGAAAGCAGAAAAATTGAGAATGAACTCAAAACAAGACTGACTTGCAAGCTGCCATATAGAAACCTTCCCAGAATCCGAGCCAGCCAAAATAAATCAACCATAAACCCCCAGCTGAAAGAAAAGAAGAACCTGGGAAGGAGAAATCACCAAAAACCAAAAGCATTTATGCAATGAAGACTTGCACTGCCTTATCCAAAATGCTTAAAAGCTTTACGACTGAAACTTTCCTACAACAAAAGCTTCTCCAATTGGATCACTAAAGATATTCACTTAAATGCATCACTTAGTCCCCCTGATTCCGAGAAACAATTTACATATTGAAGCTAATGCGAATTTTCACAACCAGTCTTGCTGAGAGAGGTTAATCCATAACAAGTCCACAAGCTTCAATTATGGATTTTAAGTGTGCAGGAATGTTCAACTGAGGCAGTGGCTTAAGGCAAGAGTTCCAAACCTCTTCTGATTTCAACCCTTCTTCATTTTGAAACAGAAAATTGAACTCTTCCTCAAAGTTGTCAACTTGCCTGCTTCTTCTTGAACAACTTCATCTCCAAAGCTGTCTAAATCTTCGCTGCTAACACCCATTATTGAGTCCTTGTCTGAAATGTAAGTCTTTTTCTGCTGACAAACAGAGGAGCTACACCAAGTACCTCTCAAAAATGTGATCTTATGATTAGGGATGTGGAAAACTGAATGCTTGAATTGTTGAGGAGGGGAGGATTGATGAACTGACTTGTTGGAAGGGATTGGAACTTACAAGCCCAGGTGCAACATTTGTACAATAAATCTGGATTGGTAGATACTACTCTTGACTTGAGATTGTATTTCTTCTTCCTGGAAAAATGCTTAGGATAAGGCTTCAACAATCTTGAGAATTTTTGTGAGAGAGAGAGGGTGTCTCAAATAATGAAGCACATTCTTTGGCCTTTGAAGAATGAGGAAGATCTTGATGGTTGCTCTGCTGGCAGCCATCTTTCTGGTAGTCCGAGAAGAAAGGGTATTCATTATTGGGCTCCCAATTCTCTAGAGAGGTTTTCTTGCAAATCCTTTTCATTCTTCCATGTGATCCTTCTCCTTTTAATCACCCCTCTTTTTCCTTGATGTGGAGGATTAAAATCTTTGGAAAGGTCAAATTCTTTGCTTGATAGGTTTGGCATGAGAGAGTTATGCAGTATTTTCCTTTTTGTTAGGCTACTGTGAGGCATGGTGCCTTATTTAAAAAGGGAAGTTTGAAGATCGTGATCATATCCTTTGGAGTTTGTTGCTTGATCTGACAATGATTTTCTAAGTTTTTTGGTGTTTGGCTCACAATAAAATGTTTTGTTCTATGATGGAGGAGGTTCTTCTACATCTTCTATTTCATTGCCTTCCAGGTTAAGGGTTGGATCTTGTGGGGAGTTGGTTCTTTTGCAGTTTTGCGGGCTTTGAATTAAGGGGAACAATAAGAATTTGCAGTATAGAGTAAAAAGAGAAGGAAGATTTTGTGGAGATTGAATGAAAATATACCATTAGTACTCACCAGACTTCATTATTGTGAAAAATGGAAAAAGATTGTTGATGTGCTAAAGGAAGATGTGTTATTGATCCCATTGTTGCTGACAAGGCCTTGATGCTGTGTAAAAATGAGGAGCAGACTGCCTTTCTTTGCAAATTTGATTGTCGGGTGAAAGTATAAATTTTTTATATTACATTTGAAAGATGTAAGACACGAGAATATGGCTTCTTTGAAGTCACCTGGGCAGTGGATAAGTCAAAGGTCTTTCATCCTATTGATCTATTGAGAAAGATTTCTGTGGGGAATTGCATGTTGAAAATCAAATACACATAATGAAGTGGAAACAAATTCAAAGATCAACTTTGAAATACGGTGAGGCAAATGATCAATCCGAAGAATTGATTTAGAAGTGCTTCATGCATACTTGATGGAATTTCTTGAATTCCAAATAATTCAGCCAATGAAACATGGTTAGATGTGCATGAAGAGCATATGGTTGAAGAATCTTACTGCTTGGTTTTTGAATGTCGAGGAAGCTTTAAGAAATGGAGGGTTTGAATAGTGCCTTTAGTTATGAAATTTGATTGAAGACAGTTGGGAATTCATAAGGACACTTGTGTACAAAGGTTTTGTAGATAGCTGATGGTGAAGTATTCAAGAAAAATTCCAATGTTCCAATTCAAGGGTTGATAGTTATCTTTTGTTATAATTGGGTCAACATGCAAAGATGTAATAGCATCTTGGAGATAAAGATCTGATTTTAGCGACAGACTCCGATATCAAGGTTAGTAGGAGGAACAAAGGGTTATCATTTCTTCTAGGCTGTTGCATGGTGCAGTTTTTGAAGCTGGGTAAAAATTGATTTTGTTGGTTTAGCACTCGGGATCTTCTTTGGCAATTTTGTTCTTCAATGTTCTAATTTTTGGCTCTTGTAATATTTGGAGATCTTTACTTTTTATTTGTTTGATCGTTTGGTTTTCTTTCCAATTCCCTTGGTTGTTGGCACCCTCAAACTTTTTTCTATCTTTACCTTGAACTTGTTTTTTGTTAAAAAAAAAAAAAAAAAAATCTGCCAAATAACCCATTCCAGAAGCATCTTCCACCAATTGCACTCACTTGCTGTATATTGGTTGGATGGAAGCATCTATGGAGACAAATATGGAACTTTGGATTTTGTGTAAAGCTATATGTTCTCCTATATCTGAATATGCTTTCAGGAAATACTGACAGGAATTCATCTGGAGATAGTACTCAAGGTGGATCATCAGTGGGTAGGGAATTAGATTCTTGTTCAACTAAGCCTACCAAGTCGGGGAAGTCAAGACAGAGTCATGCATTGCATCATTTACTGGGAAATATTTTTGATGAAAAAGTTTCTACGAGGAGGAAGGTGTGTTATATTCCTTTTGAGTTGACTGACAATTTTATCATTCTAGATTCCTGAAGGCACAGCCAAATGTTATTCCAGGAAATGCATTTCCTTTTACAAATTAACTAAAACCTCAGGACCTCATTTAATCGTGATGTAACAACTAGATGGTTATATTAAACAAAGCATTTTGAGAAATATGCTAGGTGATATTCCAAATGATTTGAAAATAGTTTCTGTATGATGTTTAAAAATCAGGGAGAGTAAAATACAATTTCCAGATTCTCCAAGAGATCTGAGTCTCTCTTTTACACTCAGTATTTCACCGACTCTTTCCCTACTTGATCTTGTATGAACTTTCTTTAACTATACAACATGACGAATCTACACAGCCCCTATACTAACGATACCCTCCTGATAATTAGTAACTTATCGAGCTAATTCCCTTGCATCTTCCTTCTTGCACCTATACACTTAACTGGAGGTATGGTTGACCCTGTCCATACCCCCTTTCCTCGATCTTCACCTCATACTTTCAAGTTCTTTTAACTTTACAACGGTATGAAGCCTCGTTGTTGTCACAGGTTATATAAGAATTCCCTATGATGTAGTGTAAAATCTTCTCTGCACTGATGAATCTCCTTTATAATTTATGCTCTCTTACAAAGTTCTAAGTCAAAAGTGTGCATGCAGCTCAAGTGGTTGAAAAGGGTTGCCACAGTCAAGGATGATGGAACTGTACAAATGGAAGTTCCAGAAGGCATTCAACCTGAAAGTTTTCATTTAAGTGTTTTGGATGTTGAGGCTGTAGATGATGAATCCCTAGACACAGCCAATGTTCCATTCATCCCCCCATTACAAATTGTGATGCTCATAGTTGGTACAAGAGGAGACGTTCAACCTTTTGTTGCCATTGGGAAGCGTTTGCAGGTTCTACTTGCTTTTCCTATTTCTTTTGTCGGTTCCTTGTTGATTTTTCTTTTATTTATTTATTTATTTTTAGTTTATGTATATTGGTTTAGTAATTTTATCACCATTTTTTTGGGATAGTTTTTTGGATGCTATGGTATTCTCTCATTTTCATTCTTAATGAAAGTTTGTGTTCTGATTGTAAAAATATAGTAGGGTATGATCAGCTTGATATTGATGATAACCACTTTTAATCATAAGTTTAGCAAATCAATCAAACTAAGCACGAGGAGTCGAAGGAGACTATTTTGATTCGTATAAAGATTTTCTTATCTTGCATACCAAGTCTCTATTGTCCTCATTTTCCATTCCAGGAGGAACCTGTATATAAACTTCTTCGAGATCATCATTGAAAAAGGCATTTATGACATCAAGTTGATGAATGGGTCAATCTTGATTTATAGCTAAAGATAAAAGGACACGAACAATGTTTAGTTTAGCAATAGGAGCAAAAGTCTCTTGATAATCAATATCATATGATTGAATGAATCCCTTAGCCACAAGTCTTGCTTTGAACCTTTCTATACTGTCATATGACTTATATTTAATTGTAAAAATCCATTTGCAGCCAACATGATTCTTTCTGGGTGGAAGTCTTGTGATAGTCCACGTTCCATTACTTTCAAGAGCTTTAATTTCCTCCTCTGTAACCTTTTTCTACATAGGATTCTTAAGTGCATAAGTGCATCTTGAATATTATGGGGAATTTGCATATTGTCCAATTGAGTTACAAATGCTTTATAACCTGAATGTAACTTCCCATATGCTACATATTCTTCAATTGGATGACTAGTACAACTTCTAACACCTTTTCGTTGAGCAATTGGTAGTGCTGCATCATCAATCAAGGCTACCATAGAGGTGATGTTCTCATAAGTGGGATTCAAAGAAAAAGTGCGTGGTTGACATTCAGAGTCTTTCAAGGTAACCTCTTTCCTTCTCAAGTAAACAATAGGAGTTCAATTTTGTGAGACTAAAGGTTCAAAAATTTGTGAGACTCCAAACAATAGGTGGGTTCAATACGGAGCTAGGTAACTCATTTAGAGGAGGAGCTAGGACTTCAGTTATGATGTGAGTAGGAGGTGTGGGATAGGTAGACTCAAGTTTCCATGCTTAAATTCTCTCACGTTCTCCCTTTAATTTGGGACTTGATAGAAAAAAGATTGGTTTTCAAAGAAGGTAACATCCATAGAAGTGTACATTTTCCTAGTCATTGGGGAATAACATTTGTACCCCTTTTGATGTGATGAATAATCTAGAAAAATGCACTTCATGGATTTTGGATCAAGTTTGGATCGATGAGAAGAATGATAAAAAAGGTACAGTAAAAAACCCATGAGGCAAATTTGAGTAGAAGTTTTAGAGTTGGTAATGAATTTGGAGGAAGACAGCATGAGGATATTTGAATCGGAGGACTTGACTGGGCATTTAGTTTACGAGAAAGGTTGCAGTAAGAATGGCTTCTCCCAAAAACAAATTAGGAACATTATTGGCGATCATAAGAGAACAAGCGATCTCAAGGTGTCTATTTTTCCTTTCGGAAATCCCATTTTATTAAGGAGTGTCCACACATGAACTTGTGAACAATACCATGAGAAGAAAGAAATGACCCAAGAGTTAAATTTAAATAGTTTCGAGCATTATCTGTTTTGAGGACTTGATATTACTTTGAAACTAAGTGGAGATTATAGAGTGAAAGGATTGAAAAATACTTGATGTTTCAGATTTTTCCTTCATGAGGCATGTCCATGTCAGTCTCATATGGTCATCAATAAAAGCTATGAACCACTGTGCTCCATATATATTTCTAATTCTAGAGGGCCCCCGAATATCATTGTGGAGCAATACAAAAGGTTTTGAAGGTTTGTAGGGCACCGTTGGATAAGGATTTTTGGTATGTTTTGAGAGTTGGAAAATTTCGCACCGAAAGTGATTTGGTTTTTATTAATGTATAGACAAGGAAACATCTTTGGAAAATACAAAAAATTTGGATGACTAAGGCAAAAGTGTCATAACATGATTTGATTTTCACTAGACAAAGACATAGAGCAAGAAGAGGACTCGGGAATGAAACTAACATAATTAGAAGAAGATTAACATATGGTTGGTTTGATATTTTGTCTCTTTGTATTTTGTCTCATTGTAATTGAGCTATTACCCTTTTCATTATATCAATGAAAAGTTTTGTATCCGTTTAAAAAAAAACGAAGATTCTCATATGGTTTTGAAAGATGAACTTGGAAGATGCTTTCCTTAAAAAAGATAGTTGCCATCTTGCTACTTACCAATGCCAATCACCTTCCTCAATTCCAACTCTTTAAATTCACACAAGTTCGAATAAAATCCAGATATACAATTCAAGTCACTTGTAAATTTGCTTATTGACATCAGGTTACAACTCAATTTAGAACATAAAGACCATTAGAGAGTAAGAGATTTCTTAATAATTTTATCGACCTAGTTCTTGTAACCTCAGAGAGAGATCCATCTGCTATGCAAACTGAGGAATGACCTGGGTGTGATTTAAACCAATAGAAAATATTGATATCACTAGTCATGTGATCCGATGCTCCAGAATCCACAATCCATAACTTTTGTTTATTGTGGTGACATAAAAATAAGGAAAGATAATATTCTAAAGAGCAAGATAGCTTCTGGAAGATGTAACAGTTGGTTTTAACATGATGGGAGAGATTGGTTAATGTCAATAGAGCGACCAACTGGAGGTGGAGTTGGTAAATTGACCTACTGAAAAACCATGGATGCGAGACCTAAACCCACCCTGCCAACGAACCAGATTAATGATATGGACCAACTGAGTTGAACTGAATTTAACCAAAATACAATTTGAAACATATTAGGAGTTTCACGATCTGAAATTTCTTGGGGATAGATGCTTCACGTCAAACATAGAGTAGCGCGTGGAATCTGGAAACGGAATTAGAAGGGGTGGGCAACACTAGATCAAGGCTGGGGGTGCCAGATCTGGAAGGAATGGCATTGAAATCTAGAAGGAGCAGTGTTATATTGAGGCTAGGCACTTGATTTGGAATGAGTAGCGGCAGATCGAGGCTGGATAGAGGCGGATGGAACCAATCTGGGCTTCACTGAACAGGTTGGTGGTAGGAGATGTGACCTATAAATGTATCTGGGGGTGCCAGATCTTGAAGGAGTGGCACTGAATCTAGAAGGAGCAGTGTTAGATCGAGGCTAGGACATTGGATTTGGAATGAGTAGCATCGGATCGAGGATGGATAGAGGCGGATGGAACCAATCTGGCTTTGTTGAACAGGTTGGTGGCAGGAGATGTGACCTGTAAATGTATCTGGGTTGCACGAAACAGGTGATGGTAGCTTTGAGTAGGTGAGCGTTGAATAGACGACTGCTAGGGTTTCGGCGATGGTGGCTTGGGTTCTAGCGAAGGTCGCTAGGATTAAAAAATTCAAAGCTCTGGTACCATGTAGTTTTGGAGAAATATTGTATTTTCTCTTATCTATTAGGATTAAAAAATCCCAATAATGGGCAAATATAATACAAGAGAAATCCTAACTGAGGAATTAATTATAAAAAGAAAGGACATATAAAAATAATTGAAAATTATAAATGACTATACACAAATCTATAGTGGCCGTACCCATAATGACCCTATAATTTCTCGTCTCAACCATAGGCAATAGCAAAACATGTACTAACCTCTATGATATAAAGTTATGTGTTGTACCACAATCGATAAACACTATAACTCCCTCCTGTTTGATTAATCCTTTCAGTTTCATGGCCCTAGATTAGTCAACTCTACCACTCGATTCAAGGATAACTCCGCCACGGACTCCACCTTCACTTTTTATGTTCAACTTGTTCCAATGTCTCTTCCTCACCATCGAACATCTCCAACTCTTCATCGTTCCCCTAAACTGCTAGTATTCTGAGCTCTCTTTGATCACACACTTTGCATAGATCACAAGCCGAATAACGCCGATCACAGTGGGCCCTCCTTTCTTGCTTGAAACTCAGCATCACACAACTGTTTCAAAGGCCCCTCTCGTTTGTTCCCCATCGTTGACACTCCTCACGAAGTGATCGTTCTCATTGGCACAACTTCACTCAACTTCCTACTATCCATACCTATTAGTTTCCTTCATTAAGAAAAAAGTCAAAATAAATAATTTTATCAAAAACAGTTCGAACTGATAACTCATTGCATGCCTCACCTTAGCATTTTAATTTTCAAGTAAATAGAAAAAATAATCATTGTTGGATATTTTCTTGAAACTAAAAGTTGAACCATTTATAAAAATGCTAGAAGTTTTTAAAAGGAGTATCATTGTGGAAAAGAAAATGTCACGATAGTACTGACACATCTCTAAACTACTATTTCAATTATTTATATTTTTTGGAGAAACTAGTGTGATTAGAGAGTTCATTCCCATGTATTTTGTAAATTACAGTAACAAACTCTAGCTACAGTGATGATAATTGTATTTCTATACAGTGGTAACATGTGTTAACATACCACCAATATGGTGCAGTACTAGAATTTGATTAGCTTGAAAACAAATTGGTTGAGCTTGGAAACAAATAGATTGATCAGCCGTAGTAGCTTTTGCTATAAGGATTTCTTAAATTGGGCTTTGAGTGGTGGGCATTGCCAAAGCCCACTTGGAGAATGTGTTTTTAATTTTAACTTACAAAGTTGGGCATAGTACTTTTGGTTTTTGAGGTTTGAGGTTGATGTCTATTTGGTCTCTAAATGATCAAAAGCTACATTTTAGTTCATGAAGTTTGGAAAATGGTTGTAAATAGTTTTTGTACTCAAATTGACCGTTAATTGGCCTCTCTCTCTTTGTTTTGTTTTGTTTTGTTTTTTTTTTTTTTTGGGTTTTGTTTTTGTTTTGTGTTTGTTTTTTTTGTGGAGGAGCTGCAACTGTAGTACTCAATTTTTCCTTTTCGTTTTTCAACACCAACAGCAAGCACAAATATCCACGGTAGAATGAACTCAACACCTTCAGGTCTCACTTCTCTTGTTCCAGTGGTATTCACGTATCTGATGCAAAGCGGTGATGCCACACAAACTACATCGTAAACTACAATAGTAATGATCATGGCCCACAAACAGTAGCATTTGGCTACCTATCGGCTACATACCAGGTAAGATTGACGTGATGACGGCAGTCCACACTCTCCAGCAACCATGTGTTTCTCAGGGACTTGGCCGTAGACCTAGGGTGAATTTTTCCTGGGCAATTTCTTAACAGGGGTATAGCACCCTTCAAGGCAGATCTATGATGCCCATACTGTGTCCTCTTCTTGATTTCTCACTTCATTTCAAATCTATAAGTAGCTTGGTGAAAAGGTCACTTGAGGAGGAGAAAGAATGAAGATGAAGAGAAGAAATGAAAAGGAAATGTTGCATCACATTGTCCAATCATCAAAAAGTTAATATATAATTAATATGATTTGCCAAATCTTCAAACCTAATGAACAAAAGACTGCAAGGTTTTTTGTCAGTCAATTAATAGTCAATTTGAGCTTCAAGACTAAATTCAAACCTTAACATATCAATATGTACTAGTAATAACTTTAATTAATTTTTTATTATGTATTTATAACATAGTTTGTTAGCTTCCAAAATATATTATCAGACCTCCAAAATATATGATATTGATTTGTCCCGCTGCCGGAGCCACATTATCAAATATGAAATTGACAACTTTGGTTGTCATAGTAATAACATTTAAGAATAGTATAGGGTTTATGAAATAAATTAATATATTATTTCATGTTTGTATTAAAATATAAGTGAAAGGAATATGTACTGCAATTGTTCTGGAAATTTTGCCCTTTGATTGGTATTGTTACTTGGAAATGTTCCCTTCATATTGGCTTAATTTCTGTAGGGACTTTTAGGTTAGATCTTATTTTTTCTTATAGAAGTTTTATCAATAGACATAATTTGATTTTTTCCCTCTTTATCATTGCATATGTACAAATATATGCATTAAGATACGGGGTCTCTTCAATAAACTTTGATAGATCAAGTTAATTTTAAGTTGACAGAGATGACTTATTACTTGCAGGAGTATGGCCATAGAGTTAGATTAGCAACTCATGCAAATTTTAAAGATTTTGTACTCTCTACTGGACTGGAGTTCTTTCCTTTAGGAGGAGATGCTAAAGTTCTTGCCGATTGTAAGTGTTCTAATTATTTTCCATTTGTTTTTGCATTACATTCGACTAACTATGGTAATGAACACATCAGTATTATTAAAGTGAAAAAAAAAAAAAAAAAGAAGAGTGGTTTTTAAACTATTGTGTGAGGGATATGCCCATTTGTTTTTTAAAAATGTGCTGAGATGGATAATTTTAGAGCTTTTTTGTTTACTTATTTATTTATTTTATTTTTATTTTAATTAAAAAAGGTGAAACAAAAATTAAAGGAAATATTAAAAAGAAAAAAGCAACCAAAAACAAAAGGAAAAAAATATGTCAAGGAAGATCCAAAATTACTATGGACCCTGAACCTGAATGAACGAACCGTAAATTGTCAGTACAAGCCCAACAGCCTGATAACACCAAAGAAGATCAACCAAAAAGAAACTTACTAAGCAGCACTATGATCTTCTAGAATTAGCGAAGTTAGCTGCCAAAATTGAAGAATTCTAGATGCCACATTTTACCAAAAAGACACAAAATTGATGAACATAATCTATGTAACACTTCCCTTCTACTGCCTCTTTGAAAATAGCTAGATTTTCTATTGACTCTCTTCTGGATCTTCGGAGCTTATTCATGATTATATATTTTGCTTATTTTGTTCAGATATGGTAAAGAATAAAGGATTCCTTCCATCAGGACCTTCAGAGATACATACCCAACGCAATCATTTGAAGGATATTATTTTCTCATTACTTCCTGCATGCCAGGATGACGATCCAGAATCTAAAATTCCATTTAAGGCAGATGCGATAATTGCGAACCCCCCTGCATATGGTTAGAATCAAATTTGTTATTCTATGTTCTTTTTTATTGGGATTTTGAGTTTTTAAGTTCAGCTCATAATCTTTTCTCCTTGTGCTTTTATTTGTTCCCTACCCTTTCAGTACGGGTCATCTGCTGACAACCATTTTGTCAAGGCTTACTATTTTAAGTCATTAGAAGAAATGTTTCTAAAAGAAGTTGTTGTCTCCAGCTTATTAGTGCTGAAGATTTTACAGTGGAGGCTGATTTTATGCATTTATAATTAGTTTGTGCGTATTCATTGGAATCTTTATTGTTAATAAATCATTTCTGAAAAGATTATACAAAAAATGTACAAGTCTGGAAGCTTTTTTTTGGCCAATTAGTAAGCTAAATTGAGATATAGTACTCCCAAAGATATTTTGATTTAAGAGTCTGTAGGATGATTAAGTGGACTACATCCTCCCAAAGCTTGTCAATGGTCTATCTATGTGGGAGAAGATGCACTTCTTGTTCTCTAGCCAGAGGACCTAGTGTATGTTGCACTCTAACTAGATTTCCCAACATATAGCTGATCCTGCTAGATATTATAGTTCAAGCTTTTGGTTGGGGAGATGGAAACTTCTAAGATCTAGAGAAGGAAGGAGTTAATGGAGCTGTATTGACCACAAGATATATTGGAATCTCTGTCAAAGATGGTTTTTCATTTAGTTGGAATAATATAACCCTAGATTTAATGATGTTCTGTGGATGTTATGAAAGGGAACATGAAGTCTACTGATGTTTAAGTTTCCCAATCTTATGTGATGAAGAAAAATCGGAAGTTTTGTGGATGGAGTATAGTGAAGTATTGGTTATTATTAGACTTATTGCTCAAGTAGATGAACACTAACAAGGTTTTGGGGTCCTTATGAGTCCCAATCATTTATGGATGAACAATAAATGGTTTGAGTACACTTGGAGAGGGGAACATCTTCGGGCAATTTCATTTGAAATTTGAAAACTGGTCTACTGATAAGCATAGTTAAATGTCAATAAAAGAACAAAATAATCATTTCTATTCTATACAGTAGAGTTTAATATAGATAAGCATACGCGAAAACCCAAGGATTCGTGGATGAAGCCATAAACTAACTTACAAAGTTTACTAGATAAGCTACGTCTAGTTGTAGGTAATTCAACTTTCTAACCAATTTTTATATCTCTCAAAATCTTTAAAATGATTCTCCATCTTTTGTAAATTGCAAACTAGGCATCATTGAACTAGTACATGGGTTGGCTCCTAAGCTTTCTATCTTAGATAGCAAATCAAGCACATATATTCTCTGTGACATGAAGATACCTTTCTTCTTTTCATGACCTAAATATTGAAGTACTTCAATATTCCTAAGTTTTTAGTATGAAACTGAATTTGGAGGAAAGCTTTGAGAGATGACATGCTTGATGTATCACTTTCAGTGGTGAAGATATCATCAATATATGGAATACATAGAATAATATCACTTATAGAGATGACATTAACACTAAAGACTGACCGAGTATTTAGTGAAGAGTTGGGGCTAAAACATAAAAGTGTAAAACTTGAAATCCACAAAACCTAGGGATCAAAATGGTATCCCCCTCCAAAGAAGGGGAAAAAAAAAGATTTTTTTGACTTGCTATCTACATAACTTTCTTTTGGAATCTTTGGTGTCAGAGGAATAGGCTGATCTTTGCTGTTAATAATTCACTTTTGATACGTCTATTTTTAATGCTCTTTATTGTAGTGATTATAGTTTAATTAGTAAATGGAAAATTTTCTTGTTATCCACCATTGAGTTGTTGAGTATTTTAACTCCTTTTTCTCATTAATCCACCATGTTTCTTCCTCAAAAGAAAAATAAATAAGTAACAATCAAACACCCGACTCTGACTGGCAAGCAGTGTGTCCTTATAATCTTGAATATCATCTAACGAACTTAAATTGCTTTGCTGACTGTCCAGGTCATACTCAAGTTGCTGAGGCGTTGAAATTACCACTTCACGTGTTTTTCACAATGCCATGGACGTAAGTCTTGTTTCGTGAGAAAAAATCTAGTGCCTAAAACATTTGATGCACATTGTTAAAAACTGCATCTTACGTTGACATTATTGATTCAGCTGTACATAATTTCTCAGATAGTATTGTTTTCCATTTGATTAAGTCATAAACCTTATGTTAAATTATGAGTTTAGTTCCTAAACTTTTTGGATTGCCCCAAAATGTTTAAAAGCATCTACTAGGTCAATCAACTCATAATTTTGGCATCTTATATGTGCTTGGACTTTTAATTTTGTGACTATAGGCCATGCACCTTCCCTTCCCCCTTTCTATTCAAGCAAAAAACAAAATTTTCATTGATATATGAAACATAGAAAAATGTCCAATGACACGACACAAAAAGGAAGTGATGTTAGGGGATTTTTCATTTTTGGATCTAGAGGCTCTTTACCGATTAGATGGTACCACATTTGCACCATTCTTTAACCACTTTTTTCCCAAGTTTTGGATGAACATTTTTTTCAAAGGGTCTGTGAAGGATAAGATATTCTTGTTGTTTTGTGGGTTTGTCGATTGGTTTTGATGCTCCAACAATGGAAACAAAGGTTTTTAGCAGTGTTCTAAGCCATGGAGAATCCTTTTAGTCTTGATCTCAAGATATTTATTCACAAATTCTTGAGAAAGCTTCGTTTGCTGCCTTGTTTCCCTGGCAGTTTGGCGAAGAAAAAAGTTTCCAATGTTGGTTCTTACAAATCTGATCGGTCAGACATGTTTTAAATTTTGCATCCACGATAATCTTCTTCTTCTTTTTTTTTTTTTTCTTTTATTAGAAACAACCACTTTCATTGAAAAAAATTGAAAGAATACAAGCATGAACATACAAAAAACCAAGCCCACAAAAGAGAGAAGACCTACAAAAAGAGACTCCAACTATGCAAGAGAATGTCTATGGAGTAGTTACAAAAGGTCTTTGACAATGAAGTCCACAAAGAAGCCTGATAGTGAATAAGAAACCAAATCTCATTAAGATCCCTATCTTTCCCTCTAAAAGTCCTGTCATTTCGCTCGCCCCACAAAGTCCATAAAATAGCACACACCTCAACATGCCATAAAAAACGACCCTTCCCCCCTCACGGCGGATGGAGAAGGAACTCCTCGATCATACTACGAATACCCCTCTGATGAGCCCAAGAGACGCCAAACATCTTGAAAACACAGCTCCCAAACTGAAATAGCATACTCATACTGCCAAAGAATATGATCCAGGTCTTCCTCTGCCTTCCGACAAAGAAGACAGCAGAATGGCTCAACAAGCGAAGGTAATTTCCTCACCAGCCAATCCATCGTATTAGCACGACCAGAACTTGCCAAATAAAGAACCTCATTTTCCTAGGGATCTTAATCCTTTAAAGAACTGAGAAGACCGAGACACCTATGGGAGAATGATCAACCATACTTTGGAAAAAGGATTTACACTAGAATCCCTCCAAAGGACTAGGATTCCAAACTCTTACATCCCTTCTCCCAATTCTAAATGTATGACCTTCGAGTAAGACAAGAATAGAGGCCACATCTGTTGTTTCCCTATTGGAAAGAGGATGAAAGATACTGAAAGAGAAGGAACGCAAGCTCCCATACCAAACAAGAAAGTCGATCACAAAGTGATTCATTTTGGAAGATAAGTTTTTGTTTTTTTTTTTTTTTTGAAAAGGAAACAAGTCTCTTTATTCATTAAGAAGATAAGTGAAACAATCTCAGGAATAAAGCACAAAGAGGTCTCTCCCCCACCTAATGGTCTTCCCAGAAATACGTGTCTCTCCCCTCCACCACACAATGAACAAGGTTAACAAACGAAGAGAGCTCTTTCGAAATATCCTTCCACATGTCCTAGTGTGTCCCTTTACTCCCCTTAGCCAACCACTCGAAATGATGGGGGCCATGAATCTTACGCCAAAGAGAGTTGGGCTTAGAGAAGAAACGTCGTAACCATTTGCCTAGGAGGGCTTTGTTATGTAATCTAAGGTTTCCAATCTCAAGACCCCTCCTCCCCCCCTCCCCTCCCCCTGAGATCGACTTTTCCACCGTTTCCCACCTAACCAAATGAGCACCTTTACCTTTCCCTTCATCAACCCCTTCCTAAAGGAA